>NW_028138934.1:2500-214258 GCF_964270905.1 Leucopleurus acutus
CCTCACCTGGACCCTAAACCGTCCCCGTCCCCTAACCCTAACCCTAGCCCGAACCCTAACCCTAACCCTTCCCCGAAGCCTTCCCCTCACCCGTCCCCTAATCCTAACCCGTACGCTCACACTAACCCGCGCCCTCACACGTACGCTCCCCCTAAACCGTTGTC
Source organism: Leucopleurus acutus (assembly GCF_964270905.1). Taxonomy (NCBI): domain Eukaryota; kingdom Metazoa; phylum Chordata; class Mammalia; order Artiodactyla; family Delphinidae; genus Leucopleurus; species Leucopleurus acutus. Next base: position 2,665 of record NW_028138934.1, read on the forward strand.
GTACCCTCACCTGGACCCTAAACCGTCCCCGTCCCCTAACCCTAACCCTAGCCCGAACCCTAACCCTAACCCTTCCCCGAAGCCTTCCCCTCACCCGTCCCCTAATCCTAACCCGTACCCTAACACTAACCCGCGCCCTCTCACGTACGCTCCCCCTAAACCGTTGTCGTACCCTCACCTGGACCCTAAACCGTCCCCGTCCCCTAACCCTAACCCTAGCCCGAACCCTAACCCTAACCCTTCCCCGAAGCCTTCCCCTCACCCGTCCCCTAATCCTAACCCGTACGCTCACACTAACCCGCGCCCTCACACGTACGCTCCCCCTAAACCGTTGTCGTACCCTCACCTGGACCCTAAACCGTCCCCGTCCCCTAACCCTAACCCTAGCCCGAACCCTAACCCTAACCCTTCCCCGAAGCCTTCCCCTCACCCGTCCCCTAATCCTAACCCGTACGCTCACACTAACCCGCGCCCTCACACGTACGCTCCCCCTAAACCGTTGTCAGACCCTCACCTGGACCCTAAACCGTCCCCGTCCCCTAACCCTAACCCTAGCCCGAACCCTAACCCTAACCCTTCCCCGAAGCCTTCCCCTCACCCGTCCCCTAATCCTAACCCGTACGCTCCCACTAACCCGCGCCCTCACACGTACGCTCCCCCTAAACCGTTATCGGACCCTCACCTGGACCCTAAACCGTCCCCGTCCCCTAACCCTAACCCTAGCCTGAACCCTAACCCTAACCCTTCCCCGAAGCCTTCCCCTCACCCGTCCCCTAATCCTAACCCGTACGCTCCCACTAACCCGCGCCCTCACACGTACACTCCCCCTAAACCGTTGTCGTTCCCTCACCTGGACCCTAAACCGTCCCCGTCCCCTAACCCTAACCCTAGCCCGAACCCTAACCCTAACCCTTCCCCGAAGCCTTCCCCTCACCCGTCCCCTAATCCTAACCCGTACGCTCCCACTAACCCGCGCCCTCACACGTACGCTCCCCCTAAACCGTTGTCGTACCCTCACCTGGACCCTAAACCGTCCCCGTCCTCTAACCCTAACCCTAGCCCGAACCCTAACCCTAACCCTTCCCCAAAGCCTTCCCCTCACCCGTCCCCTAATCCTAACCCGTACGCTCCCACTAACCCGTGCCCTCACACGTACGCTCCCCCTAAACCGTTGTTGTACCCTCACCAGGACCCTAAACCGTCCCCGTCCCCTAACCCTAACCCTAGCCCGAACCCTAACCCTAACCCTTCCCCGAAGCCTTCCCCTCACCCGTCCCCTAATCCTAACCCGTACGCTCACACTAACCCGCGCCCTCACACGTACGCTCCCCCTAAACCGTTGTCGTACCCTCACCTGGATCCTAAACCGTCCCCGTCCCCTAACCCTAACCCTAGCCCGAACCCTAACCCTAACCCTTCCCCGAAGCCTTCCCCTCACCCGTCCCCTAATCCTAACCCGTATGCTCACACTAACCCGCGCCCTCACACGTACGCTCCCCCTAAACCGTTGTCGTACCCTCACCTGGACCCTAAACCGTCCGCGTCCCCTAACCCTAACCCTAGCCCGAACCCTAACCCTAACCCTTCGCCGAAGCCTGCCCCTCACACGTCCCCTAATCCTAACCCGTACGCTCACACTAAACCGCGCCCTCACACGTACGCTCCCCCTAAACCGTTGCCGTACCCTCACCTGGACCCTAAACCGTCCCCGTCCCCTAACCCTAACCCTAACCCGAACCCTAACCCTAACCCTTCCCCGAAGCCTTCCCCTCACCCGTCCCCTAATCCTAACCCGTACGCTCACACTAACCCGCGCCCTCACACGTACGCTCCCCCTAAACCGTTGTCGGACCCTCACCTGGACCGTAAACCGTCCCCGTCCCCTAACCCTAACCCTAGCCCGAACCCTAACCCTAACCCTTCCCCGAAGCCTTCCCCTCACCCGTCCCCTAATCCTAACCCGTACGCTCACACTAACCCGCGCCCTCACACGTACGCTCCCCCTAAACCGTTGTCGTACCCTCACCTAGACCCTAAACCGTCCCCGTCCCCTAACCCTAACCCTAGCCCGAACCCTAACCCTAACCCTTCCCCGAAGCCTTCCCCTCACCCGTCCCCTAATCCTAACCCGTACGCTCACACTAACCCGCGCCCTCACACGTACGCTCCCCCTAAACCGTTGTCGTACCCTCACCTGGACCCTAAACCCTCCCCGTCACCTAACCCTAACCCTAGCCCGAACCCTAACCCTAACCCTTCCCCGAAGCCTTCCCCTCACCCGTCCCCTAATCCTAACCCGTACGCTCACACTAACCCGCGCTCTCACACGTAAGCTCCCCCTAAACCGTTGTCGTACCCTCACATGGAACCTAAACCGTCCCCGTTCCCTAACCCTAACCCTAGCCCGAACCCTAACCCTAACCCTTCCCCGAAGCCTTCCCCTCACCCGTCCCCTAATCCTAACCCGTACGCTCACACTAACCCGCGCCCTCACACGTACGCTCCCCCTAAACCGTTGTCGTTCCCTCACCTGGACCCTAAACCGTCCCCGTCCCCTAACCCTAACCCTAGCCCGAACCCTAACCCTAACCCTTCCCCGAAGCCTTCCCCTCACCCGTCCCCTAATCCTAACCCGTACGCTCACACTAACCCGCGCTCTCACACGTAAGCTCCCCCTAAACCGTTGTCGTACCCTCACATGGAACCTAAACCGTCCCCGTCCCCTAACCCTAACCCTAGCCCGAACCCTAACCCTAACCCTTCCCCGAAGCCTTCCCCTCACCCGTCCCCTAATCCTAACCCGTACGCTCACACTAACCGGCGCCCTCACACGTACGCTCCCCCTAAACCGTTGTCGTTCCCTCACCTGGACCCTAAACCGTCCCCGTCCCCTAACCCTAACCCTAGCCCGAACCCTAACCCTAACCCTTACCCGAAGCCTTCCCCTCACCCGTCCCCTAATCCTAACCCGTACGCTCCCACTAACCCGCGCCCTCACACGTACGCTCCCCCTAAACCGTTGTCGTACCCTCACCTGGACCCTAAACCGTCCCCGTCCTCTAACCCTAACTCTAGCCCGAACCCTAACCCTAACCCTTCCCCAAAGCCTTCCCCTCACCCGTCCCCTAATCCTAACCCGTACGCTCCCACTAACCCGTGCCCTCACACGTACGCTCCCCCTAAACCGTTGTCGTACCCTCACCAGGACCCTAAACCGTCCCCGTCCCCTAACCCTAACCCTAGCCCGAACCCTAACCCTAACCCTTCCCCGAAGCCTTCCCCTCACCCGTCCCCTAATCCTAACCCGTACGCTCACACTAACCCGCGCCCTCACACGTACGCTCCCCCTAAACCGTTGTCGTACCCTCACCTGGACCCTAAACCGTCCCCGTCCCCTAACCCTAACCCTAGCCCGAACCCTAACCCTAACCCTTCCCCGAAGCCTTCCCCTCACCCGTCCCCTAATCCTAACCCGTACGCTCCCACTAACCCGCGCCCTCACACGTACGCTCCCCCTAAACCGTTGTGGTACCCTCACCTGGACCCTAAACCGTCCCCGTCCTCTAACCCTAACCCTAGCCCGAACCCTAACCCTAACCCTTCCCCGAAGCCTTCCCCTCACCCGTCCCCTAATCCTAACCCGTACGCTCCCACTAACCCGTGCCCTCACACGTACGCTCCCCCTAAACCGTTGTCGTACCCTCACCAGGACCCTAAACCGTCCCCGTCCCCTAACCCTAACCCTAGCCCGAACCCTAACCCTAACCCTTCCCCGAAGCCTTCCCCTCACCTGTCCCCTAATCCTATCCCGTACGCTCACACTAACCCGCGCCCTCACACGTACGCTCCCCCTAAACCGTTGTCGTACCCTCACCTGGACCCTAAACCGTCCCCGTCCCCTAACCCTAACCCTAGCCCGAACCCTAACCCTAACCCTTCCCCGAAGCCTTCCCCTCACCCGTCCCCTAATCCTAACCCGTATGCTCACACTAACCCGCGCCCTCACACGTACGCTCCCCCTAAACCGTTGTCGTACCCTCACCTGGACCCTAAACCGTCCCCGTCCCCTAACCCTAACCCTAGCCCGAACCCTAACCCTAACCCTTCCCCGAAGCCTGCCCCTCACACGTCCCCTAATCCTAACCCGTACGCTCACACTAACCCGCGCCCTCACACGTACGCTCCCCCTAAACCGTTGCCATACCCTCACCTGGACCCTAAACCGTCCCCGTCCCCTAACCCTAACCCTAACCCGAACCCTAACCCTAACCCTTCCCCGAAGCCTTCCCCTCACCCGTCCCCTAATCCTAACCCGTACGCTCCCACTAACCCGTGCCCTCACACGTACGCTCCCCCTAAACCGTTGTCGTACCCTCACCAGGACCCTAAACCGTCCCCGTCCCCTAACCCTAACCCTAGCCCGAACCCTAACCCTAACCCTTCCCCGAAGCCTTCCCCTCACCCGTCCCCTAATCCTAACCCGTACGCTCACACTAACCCGCGCCCTCACACGTACGCTCCCCCTAAACCGTTGTCGTACCCTCACCTGGACCCTAAACCGTCCCCGTCCCCTAACCCTAACCCTAGCCCGAACCCTAACCCTAACCCTTCCCCGAAGCCTGCCCCTCACACGTCCCCTAATCCTAACCCGTACGCTCACACTAACCCGCGCCCTCACACGTACGCTCCCCCTAAACCGTTGCCGTACCCTCACCTGGACCCTAAACCGTCCCCGTCCCCTAACCCTAACCCTAACCCGAACCCTAACCCTAACCCTTCCCCGAAGCCTTCCCCTCACCCGTCCCCTAATCCTAACCCGTACGCTCCCACTAACCCGTGCCCTCACACGTACGCTCCCCCTAAACCGTTGTCGTACCCTCACCAGGACCCTAAACCGTCCCCGTCCCCTAACCCTAACCCTAGCCCGAACCCTAACCCTAACCCTTCCCCGAAGCCTTCCCCTCACCCGTCCCCTAATCCTAACCCGTACGCTCCCAATAACCCGCGCCCTCACACGTACGCTCCCCCTAAATCGTTGTCGTACCCTCACCTGGACCCTAAACCGTACCCGTCCCCTAACCCTAACCCTAGCCCGAACCCTAACACTAACACTTCCCCGAAGCTTTCCCCTCACCCGTCCCCTAATCCTAACACGTACGCTCACACTAACCCGCGCCCTCACACGTACGCTCCCCCTAAACCGTTGTCGTACCCTCACCTGGACCCTAAACCGTCCCCGTCCCCTAACCCTAACCCAAGCCCGAACCCTAACCCTAACCCTTCCCCGAAGCCTTCCCCTCACCCGTCCCCTAATCCTAACCCGTACGCTCACACTAACCCGCGCCCTCAAACGTACGCTCCCCCTAAACCGTTGTCGTACTCTCACCTGGACCCTAAACCGTCCCCGTCCCCTAACCCTAACCCTAGCCCGAACCCTAACCCTAACCCTTCCCCGAAGCCTTCCCCTCACCCGTCCCCTAATCCTAACCCGTAGGCTCACACTAACCCGCGCCCTCACACTTACGCTCCCCCTAAACCGTTGTCGTACCCACACCTGGACCCTAAACCGTCCCCGTCCCCTAACCCTAGCCCTAGCCCGAACACTAACCCTAACCCTTCCCCGAAGCCTTCCCCTCACCCGTCCCCTAATCCTAACCCGTACGCTCACACTAACCCGCGCCCTCACACGTACGCTCCCCCTAAACCGTTGTCGTACCCTCACCTGGACCCTAAACCGTCCCCGTCCCCTAACCCTAACCCTAGCCCGAACCCTAACCCTAACCCTTCCCCGAAGCCTTCCCCTCACCCGTCCCCTAATCCTAACCCGTACGCTCACACTAACCCGCGCCCTCACACGTACGCTCCCCCTAAACCGTTGTCGTACCCTCACCTGGACCCTAAACCGTCCCCGTCCCCTAACCCTAACCCTAACCCGAACCCTAACCCTAACCCTTCCCCGAAGCCTTCCCCTCACCCGTCCCCTAATCCTAACCCGTACGCTCACACTAACCCGCGCCCTCACACGTACGCTCCCCCTAAACCGTTGTCGTACCCTCACCTGGACCCTAAACCGTCCCCGTCCCCTAACCCTAACCCTAGCCCGAACCCTAACACTAACAGTTCCCCGAAGCTTTCCCCTCACCCGTCCCCTAATCCTAACACGAACGCTCACACTAACCCGCGCCCTCACACGTACGCTCCCCCTAAACCGTTGTCGTACCCTCACCTGGACCCTAAACCGTCCCCGTCCCCTAACCCTAACCCTAGCCCAAACCCTAACCCTAACCCTTCCCCGAAGCCTTCCCCTCACCCGTCCCCTAATCCTAACCCGTACGCTCACACTAACCCGCGCCCTCAAACGTACGCTCCCCCTAAACCGTTGTCGTACCCTCACCTGGACCCTAAACCGTCCCCGTCCCCTAACCCTAACCCTAGCCCGAACCCTAACCCTAACCCTTCCCCGAAGCCTTCCCCTCACCCGTCCCCTAATCCTAACCCATAGGCTCACACTAACCCGCGCCCTCACACTTACGCTTCCCCTAAATCGTTGTCGTACCCTCACCTGGACCCTAAACCGTCCCCGTCCCCTAACCCTAGCCCTAGCCCGAACACTAACCCTAACCCTTCCCCGAAGCCTTCCCCTCACCCGTCCCCTAATCCTAACCCGTACGCTCACACTAACCCGCGCCCTCACACGTACGCTCCCCCTAAACCGTTGTCGTACCCTCACCTGGACCCTAAACCGTCCCCGTCCCCTAACCCTAACCCTAGCCCGAACCCTAACCCTAACCCTTCCCCGAAGCCTTCCCCTCACCCGTCCCCTAATCCTAACCCGTACGCTCACACTAACCCGCGCCCTCACACGTACGCTCCCCCTAAACCGTTGTCGTACCCTCACCTGGACCCTAAACCGGCCCCGTCCCCTAACCCTAAACCTAACCCGAACCCTAACCCTAACCCTTCCCCGAAGCCTTCCCCTCACCCGTCCCCTAATCCTAACCCGTACGCTCACACTAACCCGCGCCCTCACACGTACGCTCCCCCTAAACCGTTGTCGTACCCTCACCTGGACCCTAAACTGTCCCCGTCCCCTAACCCTAACCCTAGCCCGAACCCTAACCCTAACCCTTCCCCGAAGCCTTCCCCTCACCCGTCCCCTAATCCTAACCCGTACGCTCACACTAACCCGCGCCCTCACACGTACGCTCCCCCTAAACCGTTGTCGTACCCTCACCTGGACCCTAAACCGTCCCAGTCCCCTAACCCTAACCCTAGCCCGAACCCTAACCCTAACCCTTGCCCGAAGCCTTCCCCTCACCCGTCCCTAATCCTAACCCGTACGCTCACACTAACCCGCGCCCTCACACGTACGCTCCCCCTAAACCGTTGTCGTACCCTCACCTGGACCCTAAAACCTCCCCGTCCCCTAACTCTAACCCTAGCCCGAACCCTAACCCTAACCCTTCCCCGAAGCCTTCCCCTCACCCGTCCCCTAATCCTAACCCGTACGCTCAAACTAACCCGCGCCCTCACACGTACGCTCCCCCTAAACCGTTGTCGTACCCTCACCTGGACCCTAAACCGTCCCCGTCCCCTAACCCTAACCCTAACCCGAACCCTAACCCTAACCCTTCCCCGAAGCCTTCCCCTCACCCGTCCCCTAATCCTAACCCGTACGCTCACACTAACCCGCGCCCTCACACGTACGCTCCCCCTAAACCGTTGTCGGACCCTCACCTGGACCCTAAACCGTCCCCGTCCCCTAACCCTAACCCTAGCCCGAACCCTAACCCTAACCCTTCCCCGAAGCCTTCCCCTCACCCGTCCCCTAATCCTAACCCGTACGCTCACACTAACCCGCGCCCTCACACGTACGCTCCCCCTAAACCGTTGTCGTACCCTCACCTAGACCCTAAACCGTCCCGGTCCCCTAACCCTAACCCTAGCCCGAACCCTAACCCTAACATTTCCCCGAAGCCTTCCCCTCACCCGTCCCCTAATCCTAACCGGTACGCTCACACTAACCCGCGCCCTCACACGTACGCTCCCCCTAAACCGTTGTCGTACCCTCACCTGGACCCTAAACCGTCCCCGTCCCCTAACCCTAACCCTAGCCCGAACCCTAACCCTAACCCTTCCCCGAAGCCTTCCCCTCACCCGTCCCCTAATCCTAACCCGTACGCTCACACTAACCCGCGCCCTCACACGTACGCTCCCCCTAAACCGTTGTCGTACCCTCACCTGGACCCTAAACCGTCCCCGTCCCCTAACCCTAACCCTAGCCCGAACCTTAACCCTAACCCTTCCCCAAAGCCTTCCCCTCACCCGTCCCCTAATCCTAACCCGTACGCTCCCACTAACCCGCGCCCTCACACGTACGCTCCCCCTAAACCGTTGTCGTACCCTCACCTGGACCCTAAACCGTCCCCGTCCCCTAACCCTAACCCTAGCCCGAACCCTAACCCTAACCCTTCCCCGAAGCCTTCCCCTCACCCGTCCCCTAATCCTAACCCGTACGCTCACACTAACCCGCGCCCTCACACGTACGCTCCCCCTAAACCGTTGTCGTACACTCACCTGGACCCTAAACCCTCCCCGTCCCCTAACCCTAACCCTAGCCCGAACCCTAACACTAACGCTTCCCCGAAGCCTTCCCCTCACCCGTCCCCTAATCCTAACCCGTACGCTCACACTAACCCGCGCCCTCACACGTAAGCTCCCCCTAAACCGTTGTCGTACCCTCACATGGAACCTAAACCGTCCCCGTCCCCTAACCCTAACCCTAGCCCGAACCCTAACCCTAACCCTTCCCCGAAGCCTTCCCCTCACCCGTCCCCTAATCCTAACCCGTACGCTCACACTAACCCGCGCCCTCACACGTACGCTCCCCCTAAACCGTTGTCGTTCCCTCACCTGGACCCTAAACCGTCCCCGTCCCCTAACCCTAACCCTAGCCCGAACCCTAACCCTAACCCTTCCCCGAAGCCTTCCCCTCACCCGTCCCCTAATCCTAACCCGTACGCTCCCACTAACCCGCGCCCTCACACGTACGCTCCCCCTAAACCGTTGTCGTACCCTCACCTGGACCCTAAACCGTCCCCGTCCTCTAACCCTAACCCTAGCCCCAACCCTAACCCTAACCCTTCCCCAAAGCCTTCCCCTCACCCGTCCCCTAATCCTAACCCGTACGCTCCCACTAACCCGCGCCCTCACACGTACGCTCCCCCTAAACCGTTGTCGTACCCTCACCAGGACCCTAAACCGTCCCCGTCCCCTAACCCTAACCCTAGCCCGAACCCTAACCCTAACCCTTCCCCGAAGCCTTCCCCTCACCCGTCCCCTAATCCTAACCCGTACGCTCACACTAACCCGCGCCCTCACACGTACGCTCCCCCTAAACCGTTGTCGTACCCTCACCTGGACCCTAAACCGTCCCCGTCCCCTAACCCTAACCCTAGCCCGAACCCTAACCCTAACCCTTCCCCGAAGCCTTCCCCTCACCCGTCCCCTAATCCTAACCCGTACGCTCCCACTAACCCGCGCCCTCACACGTTCGCTCCCCCTAAACCGTTGTCGTACCCTCACCTGGACCCTAAACCGTCCCCGTCCCCTAACCCTAACCCTAGCCCGAACCCTAACCCTAACCCTTCCCCGAAGCCTTCCACTCACCCGTCCCCTAATCCTAACCCGTACGCTCACACTAACCCGCGCTCTCACACGTAAGCTCCCCCTAAACCGTTGTCGTACCCTCACATGGAACCTAAACCGTCCCCGTCCCCTAACCCTAACCCTAGCCCGAACCCTAACCCTAACCCTTCCCCGAAGCCTTCCCCTCACCCGTCCCCTAATCCTAACCCGTACGCTCACACTAACCCGCGCCCTCACACGTACGCTCCCCCTAAACCGTTGTCGTTCCCTCACCTGGACCCTAAACCGTCCCCGTCCCCTAACCCTAACCCTAGCCCGAACCCTAACCCTAACCCTTCCCCGAAGCCTTCCCCTCACCCGTCCCCTAATACTAACCCGTACGCTCCCACTAACCCGCGCCCTCACACGTACGCTCCCCCTAAACCGTTGTCGTACCCTCACCTGGACCCTAAACCGTCCCCGTCCTCTAACCCTAACCCTAGCCCGAACCCTAACCCTAACCCTTCCCCAAAGCCTTCCCCTCACCCGTCCCCTAATCCTAACCCGTACGCTCCCACTAACCCGTGCCCTCACACGTACGCTCCCCCTAAACCGTTTTCGTACCCTCTCCAGGACCCTAAACCGTCCCCGTCCCCTAACCCTAACCCTAGCCCGAACCCTAACCCTAACCCTTCCCCGAAGCCTTCCCCTCACCCGTCCCCTAATCCTAAACCGTACGCTCACACTAACCCGCCCCCTCACACGTACGCTCCCCCTAAACCGTTGTCGTACCCTCACCTGGACCCTAAACCGTCCCCGTCCCCTAACCCTAACCCTAGCCCGAACCCTAACCCTAACCCTTCCCCGAAGCCTTCCCCTCACCCGTCCCCTAATCCTAACCCGTACGCTCCCACTAACCCGCGCCCTCACACGTACGCTCCCCCTAAATCGTTGTCGTACCCTCACCTGGACCCTAAACCGTCCCCGTCCCCTAACCCTAACCCTAGCCCGAACCCTAACACTAACACTTCCCCGAAGCTTTCCCCTCACCCGTCCCCTAATCCTAACACGTACGCTCACACTATCCCGCGCCCTCACACGTACGCTCCCCCTAAACCGTTGTCGTACCCTCACCTGGACCCTAAACCGTCCCCGTCCCCTAACCCTAACCCTAGCCCGAACCCTAACCCTAACCCTTCCCCGAAGCCTTCCCCTCACCCGTCCCCTAATCCTAACCCGTACGCTCACACTAACCCGCGCCCTCAAACGTACGCTCCCCCTAAACCGTTGTCGTACCCTCACCTGGACCCTAAACCGTCCCCGTCCCGTAACCCTAACCCTAGCCCGAACCCTAACCCTAACCCTTCCCCGAAGCCTTCCCCTCACCCGTCCCCTAATCCTAACCCGTAGGCTCACACTAACCCGCGCCCTCACACTTACGCTCCCCCTAAACCGTTGTCGTACCCTCATCTGGACCCTAAACCGTCCCCGTCCCCTAACCCTAGCCCTAGCCCGAACACTAACCCTAACCCTTCCCCGAAGCCTTCCCCTCACCCGTCCCCTAATCCTAACCCGTACGCTCACACTAACCCGCGCCTTCACACGTACGCTCCCCCTAAACCGTTGTCGTACCCTCACCTGGACCCTAAACCGTCCCCGTCCCCTAACCCTAACCCTAGCCCGAACCCTAACCCTAACCCTTCCCCGAAGCCTTCCCCTCACCCGTCCCCTAATCCTAACCCGTACGCTCACACTAACCCGCGCCCTCACACGTACGCTCCCCCTAAACCGTTGTCGTACCCTCACCTGGACCCTAAACCGTCCCCGTCCCCTAACCCTAACCCTAACCCGAACCCTAAACCTAACCCTTCCCCGAAGCCTTCCCCTCACCCGTCCCCTAATCCTAACCCGTACGCTCACACTAACCCGCGCCCTCACACGTACGCTCCCCCTAAACCGTTGTCGGACCCTCACCTGGACCCTAAACCGTCCCCGTCCCCTAACCCTAACCCTAGCCCGAACCCTAACCCTAACCCTTCCCCGAAGCCTTCCCCTCACCCGTCCCCTAATCCTAACCCTTACGCTCACACTAACCCGCGCCCTCACACGTACGCTCCCCCTAAACCGTTGTCGTACCCTCACCTGGACCCTAAACCGTCCCAGTCCCCTAATCCTAACCCTAGCCCGAACCCTAACCCTAACCCTTCCCCGAAGCCTTCCCCTCACCCGTCCCTAATCCTAACCCGTACGCTCACACTAACCCGCGCCCTCACACGTACGCTCCCCCTAAACCGTTGTCGTACCCTCACCTGGACCCTAAAACCTCCCCGTCCCCTAACCCTAACCCTAGCCCGAACCCTAACCCTAACCCTTCCCCGAAGCCTTCCCCTCACCCGTCCCCTAATCCTAACCCGTACGCTCACACTAACCCGCGCCCTCACACGTACGCTCCCCCTAAACCGTTGTCGTACCCTCACCTGGACCCTAAACCGTCCCCGTCCCCTAACCCTAACCCTAACCCGAACCCTAACCCTAACCCTTCCCCGAAGCCTTCCCCTCACCCGTCCCCTAATCCTAACCCGTACGCTCACACTAACCCGCGCCCTCACACGTACGCTGCCCCTAAACCGTTGTCGGACCCTCACCTGGACCCTAAACCGTCCCCGTCCCCTAACCCTAACCCTAGCCCGAACCCTAACCCTAACCCTTCCCCGAAGCCTTCCCCTCACCCGTCCCCTAATCCTAACCCGTACGCTCACACTAACCCGCGCCCTCACACGTACGCTCCCCCTAAACCGTTGTCGTACCCTCACCTAGACCCTAAACCGTCCCGGTCCCCTAACCCTAACCCTAGTCCGAACCCTAACCCTAACCCTTCCCCGAAGCCTTCCCCTCATCCGTCCCCTAATCCTAACCCGTACGCTCACACTAACCCGCGCCCTCACACGTACGCTCCCCCTAAACCGTTGTCGTACCCTCACCTGGACCCTAAACCGTCCCCGTCCCCTAACCCTAACCCTAGCCTGAACCCTAACCCTAACCCTTCCCCGAAGCCTTCCCCTCACCCGTCCCCTAATCCTAACCCGTACGCTCACACTAACCCGCGCCCTCACACGTACGCTCCCCCTAAACCGTTGTCGTACCCTCACCTGGACCCTAAACTCTCCCCGTCCCCTAACCCTAACCCTAGCCCGAACCCTAACCCTAACCCTTCCCCGAAGCCTTCCCCTCACCCGTCCCCTAATCCTAACCCGTACGCTCACACTAACCCGCGCCCTCACACGTAAGCTCCCCCTAAACCGTTGTCGTACCCTCACATGGAACCTAAACCGTCCCCGTCCCCTAACCCTAACCCTAGCCCGAACCCTAACCCTAACCCTTCCCCGAAGCCTTCCCCTCACCCGTCCCCTAATCCTAACCCGTACGCTCACACTAACCCGCGCCCTCACACGTACGCTCCCCCTAAACCGTTGTCGTACCCTCACCTGGACCCTAAACCGTCCCCGTCCCCTAACCCTAACCCTAGCCCGAACCCTAACCCTAACCCTTCCCCGAAGCCTTCCCCTCACCCGTCCCCTAATCCTAACCCGTACGCTCACACTAACCCGCGCCCTCACACGTACGCTCCCCCTAAACCTTTGTCGTTCCCTCACCTTGACCCTAAACCGTCCCCGTCCCCTAACCCTAACCCTAGCCCGAACCCTAACCCTAACCCTTCCCCAAAGCCTTCCCCTCACCCGTCCCCTAATCCTAACCCGTACGCTCCCACTAACCCGCGCCCTCACACGTACGCTCCCCCTAAACCGTTGTCGTACCCTCACCAGGACCCTAAACCGTCCCCGTCCCCTAACCCTAACCCTAGCCCGAACCCTAACCCTAACCCTTCCCCGAAGCCTTCCCCTCACCCGTCCCCTAATCCTAACCCGTATGCTCACACTAACCCGCGCCCTCACACGTACGCTCCCCCTAAACCGTTGTCGTACCCTCACCTGGACCCTAAACCGTCCCCGTCCCCTAACCCTAACCCTAGCCCGAACCCTAACCCTAACACTTCCCCGAAGCTTTCCCCTCAGCCGTCCCCTAATCCTAACACGTACGCTCACACTAACCCGCGTCCTCACACGTACGCTCCCCCTAAACCGTTGTCGTACCCTCACCTGGACCCTAAACCGTCCCCGTCCCCTAACCCTAACCCTAGCCCGAACCCTAACCCTAACCCTTCCCCGAAGCCTTCCTCTCACCCGTCCCCTAATCCTAACCCGTACGCTCACACTAACCCACGCCCTCACACGTACACTCCCCCTAAACCGTTGTCTGACCCTCACCTGGACCCTAAACCGTCTCCGTCCCCTAACCCTAGCCCGAATCCTAACCCTAACCCTTCCCCGAAGCCTTCCCCTCACCCGTCCCCTAATCCTAACCCGTACGCTCACACTAACCCGCGCCCTCACACGTACGCTCCCCCTAAACCGTTGTCGTACCCTCACCTGGACCCTAAACCGTCCCCGTCCCCTAACCCTAACCCTAACCCGAACCCTAACCCTAACCCTTCCCCGAAGCCTTCCCCTCACCCGTCCCCTAATCCTAACCCGTACGCTCACACTAACCCACGCCCTCACACGTACGCTCCCCCTAAACCGTTGTCGGACCCTCACCTGGAACCTAAACCGTCCCCGTACCCTAACCCTAACCCTAGCCCGAACCCTAACCCTAACCCTTCCCCGAAGCCTTCCCCTCACCCGTCCCCTAATCCTAACCCGTACGCTCACACAAACCCGCGCCCTCACACGTACGCTCCCCCTAAACCGTTGTCGTACCCTCACCTAGACCCTAAACCGTCCCCGTCCCCTAACCCTAACCCTAGCCCGAACCCTAACCCTAACCCTTCCCCGAAGCCTTCCCCTCACCCGTCCCCTAATCCTAACCCGTACGCTCACACTAACCCGCGCCCTCACACGTACGCTCCCCCTAAACCGTTGTCGTACCCTCACCTGGACCCTAAACCGTCCCCGTCCCCTAACCCTAACCCTAGCCCGAACCCTAACCCTAACCCTTTCCCGAAGCCTTCCCCTCAACCGTCCCCTAATCCTAACCCGTACGCTCACACTAACCCGCGCCCTCACACGTACGCTCCCCCTAAACCGATGTCGTACCCTCACCTGGACCCTAAACCGTCCCCGTCCCCTAACCCTAACCCTAGCCCGAACCCTAACCCTAACCCTTCCCCGAAGCCTTCCCCTCACCCGTCCCCTAATCCTAACCCGTACGCTCACACTAACCCACGCCCTCACACGTACGCTCCCCCTAAACCGTTGTCGTACCCTCACCTGGACCCTAAACCGTCCCCGTCCCCTAACCCTAACCCTAGCCCGAACCCTAACCCTAACCCTTCCCCGAAGCCTTCCCCTCACCCGTCCCCTAATCCTAACCCGTACGCTCACACTAACCCACGCCCTCACACGTACGCTCCCCCTAAACCGTTGTCGTACCCTCACCTGGACCCTAAACCGTCCCCGTCCCCTAACCCTAACCCTAACCCGAACCCTAACCCTAACCCTTCCCCGAAGCCTTCCCCTCACCCGTCCCCTAATCCTAACCCGTACGCTCACACTAACCCGCGCCCTCACACGTACGCTGCCCCTAAACCGTTGTCGGACCCTCACCTGGACCCTAAACCGTCCCCGTCCCCTAACCCTAACCCTAGCCCGAACCCTAACCCTAACCCTTCCCCGAAGCCTTCCCCTCACCCGTCCCCTAATCCTAACCCGTACGCTCACACTAACCCGCGCCCTCACACGTACGCTCCCCCTAAACCGTTGTCGTACCCTCACCTAGACCCTAAACCGTCCCGGTCCCCTAACCCTAACCCTAGTCCGAACCCTAACCCTAACCCTTCCCCGAAGCCTTCCCCTCACCCGTCCCCTAATCCTAACCCGTACGCTCACACTAACCCGCGCCCTCACACGTACGCTCCCCCTAAACCGTTGTCGTACCCTCACCTGGACCCTAAACCGTCCCCGTCCCCTAACCCTAACCCTAGCCCGAACCCTAACCCTAACCCTTCCCCGAAGCCTTCCCCTCACCCGTCCCCTAATCCTAACCCGTACGCTCACACTAACCCGCGCCCTCACACGTACGCTCCCCCTAAACCGTTGTCGTACCCTCACCTGGACCCTAAACTCTCCCCGTCCCCTAACCCTAACCCTAGCCCGAACCCTAACCCTAACCCTTCCCCGAAGCCTTCCCCTCACCCGTCCCCTAATCCTAACCCGTACGCTCACACTAACCCGCGCCCTCACACGTAAGCTCCCCCTAAACCGTTGTCGTACCCTCACATGGAACCTAAACCGTCCCCGTCCCCTAACCCTAACCCTAGCCCGAACCCTAACCCTAACCCTTCCCCGAAGCCTTCCCCTCACCCGTCCCCTAATCCTAACCCGTACGCTCACACTAACCCGCGCCCTCACACGTACGCTCCCCCTAAACCGTTGTCGTACCCTCACCTGGACCCTAAACCGTCCCCGTCCCCTAACCCTAACCCTAGCCCGAACCCTAACCCTAACCCTTCCCCGAAGCCTTCCCCTCACCCGTCCCCTAATCCTAACCCGTACGCTCACACTAACCCGCGCCCTCACACGTACGCTCCCCCTAAACCTTTGTCGTTCCCTCACCTTGACCCTAAACCGTCCCCGTCCCCTAACCCTAACCCTAGCCCGAACCCTAACCCTAACCCTTCCCCAAAGCCTTCCCCTCACCCGTCCCCTAATCCTAACCCGTACGCTCCCACTAACCCGCGCCCTCACACGTACGCTCCCCCTAAACCGTTGTCGTACCCTCACCAGGACCCTAAACCGTCCCCGTCCCCTAACCCTAACCCTAGCCCGAACCCTAACCCTAACCCTTCCCCGAAGCCTTCCCCTCACCCGTCCCCTAATCCTAACCCGTATGCTCACACTAACCCGCGCCCTCACACGTACGCTCCCCCTAAACCGTTGTCGTACCCTCACCTGGACCCTAAACCGTCCCCGTCCCCTAACCCTAACCCTAGCCCGAACCCTAACCCTAACACTTCCCCGAAGCTTTCCCCTCAGCCGTCCCCTAATCCTAACACGTACGCTCACACTAACCCGCGTCCTCACACGTACGCTCCCCCTAAACCGTTGTCGTACCCTCACCTGGACCCTAAACCGTCCCCGTCCCCTAACCCTAACCCTAGCCCGAACCCTAACCCTAACCCTTCCCCGAAGCCTTCCTCTCACCCGTCCCCTAATCCTAACCCGTACGCTCACACTAACCCACGCCCTCACACGTACACTCCCCCTAAACCGTTGTCTGACCCTCACCTGGACCCTAAACCGTCTCCGTCCCCTAACCCTAGCCCGAATCCTAACCCTAACCCTTCCCCGAAGCCTTCCCCTCACCCGTCCCCTAATCCTAACCCGTACGCTCACACTAACCCGCGCCCTCACACGTACGCTCCCCCTAAACCGTTGTCGTACCCTCACCTGGACCCTAAACCGTCCCCGTCCCCTAACCCTAACCCTAACCCGAACCCTAACCCTAACCCTTCCCCGAAGCCTTCCCCTCACCCGTCCCCTAATCCTAACCCGTACGCTCACACTAACCCACGCCCTCACACGTACGCTCCCCCTAAACCGTTGTCGGACCCTCACCTGGAACCTAAACCGTCCCCGTACCCTAACCCTAACCCTAGCCCGAACCCTAACCCTAACCCTTCCCCGAAGCCTTCCCCTCACCCGTCCCCTAATCCTAACCCGTACGCTCACACAAACCCGCGCCCTCACACGTACGCTCCCCCTAAACCGTTGTCGTACCCTCACCTAGACCCTAAACCGTCCCCGTCCCCTAACCCTAACCCTAGCCCGAACCCTAACCCTAACCCTTCCCCGAAGCCTTCCCCTCACCCGTCCCCTAATCCTAACCCGTACGCTCACACTAACCCGCGCCCTCACACGTACGCTCCCCCTAAACCGTTGTCGTACCCTCACCTGGACCCTAAACCGTCCCCGTCCCCTAACCCTAACCCTAGCCCGAACCCTAACCCTAACCCTTTCCCGAAGCCTTCCCCTCAACCGTCCCCTAATCCTAACCCGTACGCTCACACTAACCCGCGCCCTCACACGTACGCTCCCCCTAAACCGATGTCGTACCCTCACCTGGACCCTAAACCGTCCCCGTCCCCTAACCCTAACCCTAGCCCGAACCCTAACCCTAACCCTTCCCCGAAGCCTTCCCCTCACCCGTCCCCTAATCCTAACCCGTACGCTCACACTAACCCACGCCCTCACACGTACGCTCCCCCTAAACCGTTGTCGTACCCTCACCTGGACCCTAAACCGTCCCCGTCCCCTAACCCTAACCCTAACCCGAACCCTAACGCTAACCCTTCCCCGAAACCTTCCACTCACCCGTCCCCTAATCCTAACCCGTACGCTCACACTAACCCGCGCCCTCACACGTACGCTCCCCCTAAACCGTTGTCGGACCCTCATCTGGACCCTAAACCGTCCCCGTCCCCTAACCCTAACCCTAGCCCGAACCCTAACCCTAACCCTTCCCCGAAGCCTTCCCCTCACCCGTCCCCTAATCCTAACCCGTACGCTCACACTAACCCGCGCCCTCACACGTACGCTCCCCCTAAACCGTTGTCGTTCCCTCACCTGGACCCTAAACCGTCCCCGTCCCCTAACCCTAACCCTAGCCCGAACCCTAACCCTAACCCTTCCCCGAAGCCTTCCCCTCACCCGTCCCCTAATCCTAACCCGTACGCTCCCACTAACCCGCGCCCTCACACGTACGCTCCCCCTAAACCGTTGTCGTACCCTCACCTGGACCCTAAACCGTCCCCGTCCTCTAACCCTAACCCTAGCCCGAACCCTAACCCTAACCCTTCCCCAAAGCCTTCCCCTCACCCGTCCCCTAATCCTAACCCGTACGCTCCCACTAACCCGTGCCCTCACACGTACGCTCCCCCTAAACCGTTGTCGTACCCTCTCCAGGACCCTAAACCGTCCCCGTCCCCTAACCCTAACCCTAGCCCGAACCCTAACCCTAACCCTTCCCCGAAGCCTTCCCCTCACCCGTCCCCTAATCCTAAACCGTACGCTCACACTAACACGCGCCCTCACACGTACGCTCCCCCTAAACCGTTGTCGTACCCTCACCTGGACCCTAAACCGTCCCCGTCCCCTAACCCTAACCCTAGCCCGAACCCTAACCCTAACCCTTCCCCGAAGCCTTCCCCTCACCCGTCCCCTAATCCTAACCCGTACGCTCCCACTAACCCGCGCCCTCACACGTACGCTCCTCCTAAATCGTTGTCGTACCCTCACCTGGACCCTAAACCGTCCCCGTCCCCTAACCCTAACCCTAGCCCGAACCCTAACACTAACACTTCCCCGAAGCTTTCCCCTCACCCGTCCCCTAATCCTAACACGTACGCTCACACTAACCCGCGCCCTCACACGTACGCTCCCCCTAAACCGTTGTCGTACCCTCACCTGGACCCTAAACCGTCCCCTTCCCCTAACCCTAACCCTAGCCCGAACCCTAACCCTAACCCTTCCCCGAAGCCTTCCCCTCACCCGTCCCCTAATCCTAACCCGTACGCTCACACTAACCCGCGCCCTCAAACGTACGCTCCCCCTAAACCGTTGTCGTACCCTCACCTGGACCCTAAACCGTCCCCGTCCCCTAACCCTAACCCTAGCCCGAACCCTAACCCTAACCCTTCCCCGAAGCCTTCCCCTCACCCGTCCCCTAATCCTAACTCGTAGGCTCACACTAACGCGCGCCCTCACACTTACGCTCCCCCTAAACCGTTGTCGTACCCTCACCTGGACCCTAAACCGTCCCCGTCCCCTAACCCTAGCCCTAGCCCGAACACTAACCCTAACCCTTCCCCGAAGCCTTCCCCTCACCCGTCCCCTAATCCTAACCCGTACGCTCACACTAACCCGCGCCCTCACACGTACGCTCCCCCTAAACCGTTGTCGTACCCTCACCTGGACCCTAAACCGTCCCCGTCCCCTAACCCTAACCCTAGCCCGAACCCTAACCCTAACCCTTCCCCGAAGCCTTCCCCTCACCCGTCCCCTAATCCTAACCCGTACGCTCACACTAACCCGCGCCCTCACAGGTACGCTCCCCCTAAACCGTTGTCGTACCCTCACCTGGATCCTAAACCGTCCCCGTCCCCTAACCCTAACCCTAACCCGAACCCTAACCCTAACCCTTCCCCGAAGCCTTCCCCTCACCCGTCCCCTAATCCTAACCCGTACGCTCACACTAACCCGCGCTCTCACACGTACGCTCCCCCTAAACCGTTGTCGGACTCTCACCTGGACCCTAAACCGTCCCCGTCCCCTAACCCTAACCCTAGCCCGAACCCTAACCCTAACCCTTCCCCGAAGCCTTCCCCTCACCCGTCCCCTAATCCTAACCCGTACGCTCACACTAACCCGCGCCCTCACACGTACGCTCCCCCTAAACCGTTGTCGTACCCTCACCTGGACCCTAAACCGTCCCAGTCCCCTAACCCTAACCCTAGCCCGAACCCAAACCCTAACCCTTCCCCGAAGCCTTCCCCTCACCCGTCCCTAATCCTAACCCGTACGCTCACACTAACCCGCGCCCTCACACGTACGCTCCCCCTAAACCGTTGTCGTACCCTCACCTGGACCCTAAAACCTCCCCGTCCCCTAACCCTAACCCTAGCCCGAACCCTAACTCTAACCCTTCCCCGAAGCCTTCGCCTCACCCGTCCCCTAATCCTAACCCGTACGCTCACACTAACCCGCGCCCTCACACGTACGCTCCCCCTAAACCGTTGTCGTACCCTCACCTGGACCCTAAACCGTCCCCGTCCCCTAACCCTAACCCTAACCCGAACCCTAACCCTAACCCTTCCCCGAAGCCTTCCCCTCACCCGTCCCCTAATCCTAACCCGTACGCTCACACTAACCCGCGCCCTCACACGTACGCTCCCCCTAAACCGTTGTCAGACCCTCACCTGGACCCTAAACCGTCCCCGTCCCCTAACCCTAACCCTAGCCCGAACCCTAACCCTAACCCTTCCCCGAAGCCTTCCCCTCACCCGTCCCCTAATCCTAACCCGTACGCTCACACTAACCCGCGCCCTCACACGTACGCTCCCCCTAAACCGTTGTCGTACCCTCACCTAGACCCTAAACCGTCCCGGTCCCCTAACCCTAACCCTAGCCCGAACCCTAACCCTAACCCTTCCCCGAAGCCTTCCCCTCACCCGTCCCCTAATCCTAACCCGTACGCTCACACTAACCCGCGCCCTCACACGTACGCTCCCCCTAAACCGTTGTCGTACCCTCACCTGGACCCTAAACCGTCCCCGTCCCCTAACCCTAACCCTAGCCCGAACCCTAACCCTAACCCTTCCCCGAAGCCTTCCCCTCACCCGTCCCCTAATCCTAACCCGTACGCTCACACTAACCCGCGCCCTCACACGTACGCTCCCCCTAAACCGTTGTCGTACCCTCACCTGGACCCTAAACACTCCCCGTCCCCTAACCCTAACCCTAACCCTTCCCCGAAGCCTTCCCCTCACCCGTCCCCTAATCCTAACCCGTACGCTCACACTAACCCGCGCCCTCACACGTAAGCTCCCCCTAAACCGTTGTCGTACCCTCACATGGAACCTAAACCGTCCCCGTCCCCTAACCCTAACCCTAGCCCGAACCCTAACCCTAACCCTTCCCCGAAACCTTCCCCTCACCCGTCCCCTAATCCTAACCCGTACGCTCACACTAACCCGCGCCCTCACACGTACGCTCCCCCTAAACCGTTGTCGTTCCCTCACCTGGACCCTAAACCGTCCCCGTCCCCTAACCCTAACCCTAGCCCGAACCCTAACCCTAACCCTTCCCCGAAGCCTTCCCCTCACCCGTCCCCTAATCCTAACCCGTACGCTCCCACTAACCCGCGCCCTCACACGTACGCTCCCCCTAAACCGTTGTCGTACCCTCACCTGGACCCTAAACCGTCCCCGTCCTCTAACCCTAACCCTAGCCCGAACCCTAACCCTAACCCTTCCCCAAAGCCTTCCCCTCATCCGTCCCCTAATCCTAACCCGTACGCTCCCACTAACCCGCGCCCTCACACGTACGCTCCCCCTAAACCGTTGTCGTACCCTCACCAGGACCCTAAACCGTCCCCGTCCCCTAACCCTAACCCTAGCCCGAACCCTAACCCTAACCCTTCCCCGAAGCCTTCCCCTCACCCGTCCCCTAATCCTAACCCGTACGCTCACACTAACCCGCACCCTCACACGTACGCTCCCCCTAAACTGTTGTCGTACCCTCACCTGGACCCTAAACCGTCCCCGTCCCCTAACCCTAACCCAAGCCCGAAACCTAACCCTAACCCTTCCCCGAAGCCTTCCCCTCACCCGTCCCATAAACCTAACCCGTACGCTCACACTAACCCGCGCCCTCACACGTACGCTCCCCCTAAACCGTTGTCGTACCCTCACCTGGACCCTAAACCGTCCCCGTCCCCTAACCCTAACCCTAGCCCGAACCCTAACCCTAACCCTTCCCCGAAGCCTTCCCCTCACCCGTCCCCTAATCCTAACCCGTACGCTCACACTAACCCGCGCCCTCACACGTACGCTCCCCCTAAACCGTTGTCGTTCCCTCACCTTGACCCTAAACCGTCCCCGTCCCCTAACCCTAACCCTAGCCCGAACCCTAACCCTAACCCTTCCCCAAAGCCTTCCCCTCACCCGTCCCCTAATCCTAACCCGTACGCTCCCACTAACCCGCGCCCTCACACGTACGCTCCCCCTAAACCGTTGTCGTACCCTCACCAGGACCCTAAACCGTCCCCGTCCCCTAACCCTAACCCTAGCCCGAACCCTAACCCTAACCCTTCCCCGAAGCCTTCCCCTCACCCGTCCCCTAATCCTAACCCGTACGCTCACACTAACCCGCGCCCTCACACGTACGCTCCCCCTAAACCGTTGTCGTACCCTCACCTGGACCCTAAACCGTCCCCGTTCCCTAACCCTAACCCTAGCCCGAACCCTAACCCTAACACTTCCCCGAAGCTTTCCCCTCAGCCGTCCCCTAATCCTAACACGTACGCTCACACTAACCCGCGTCCTCACACGTACGCTCCCCCTAAACCGTTGTCGTACCCTCACCTGGACCCTAAACCGTCCCCGTCACCTAACCCTAACCCTAGCCCGAACCCTAACCCTAACCCTTCCCCGAAGCCTTCCCCTCACCCGTCCCCTAATCCTAACCCGTACGCTCACACTAACCCACGCCCTCACACGTACGCTCCCCCTAAACCGTTGTCTGACCCTCACCTGGACCCTAAACCGTCTCCGTCCCCTAACCCTAGCCCGAATCCTAACCCTAACCCTTCCCCGAAGCCTTCCCCTCACCCGTCCCCTAATCCTAACCCGTACGCTCACACTAACCCGCGCCCTCACACGTACGCTCCCCCTAAACCGTTGTCGTACCCTCACCTGGACCCTAAACCGTCCCCGTCCCCTAACCCTAACCCTAACCCGAACCCTAACCCTAACCCTTCCCCGAAGCCTTCCCCTCACCCGTCCCCTAATCCTAACCCGTACGCTCACACTAACCCGCGCCCTCACACGTACGCTCCCCCTAAACCGTTGTCGGAACCTCACCTGGAACCTAAACCGTCCCCGTCCCCTAACCCTAACCCTAGCCCGAACCCTAACCCTAACCCTTCCCCGAAGCCTTCCCCTCACCCGTCCCCTAATCCTAACCCGTACGCTCACACAAACCCGCGCCCTCACACGTACGCTCCCCCTAAACCGTTGTCGTACCCTCACCTAGACCCTAAACCGTCCCCGTCCCCTAACCCTAACCCTAGCCCGAACCCTAACCCTAACCCTTCCCCGAAGCCTTCCCCTCACCCGTCCCCTAATCCTAACCCGTACGCTCACACTAACCCGCGCCCTCACACGTACGCTCCCCCTAAACCGTTGTCGTACCCTCACCTGGACCCTAAACCGTCCCCGTCCCCTAACCCTAACCCTAGCCCGAACCCTAACCCTAACCCTTTCCCGAAGCCTTCCCCTCAACCGTCCCCTAATCCTAACCCGTACGCTCACACTAACCCGCGCCCTCACACGTACGCTCCCCCTAAACCGTTGTCGTACCCTCACCTGGACCCTAAACCGTCCCCGTCCCCTAACCCTAACCCTAGCCCGAACCCTAACCCTAACCCTTCCCCGAAGCCTTCCCCTCACCCGTCCCTTAATCCTAACCCGTACGCTCACACTAACCCGCGCCCTCACACGTACGCTCCCCCTAAACCGTTGTCGTACCCTCACCTGGACCCTAAACCGTCCCCGTCCCCTAACCCTAACCCTAACCCGAACCCTAACGCTAACCCTTCCCCGAAACCTTCCACTCACCCGTCTCCTAATCCTAACCCGTACGCTCACACTAACCCGCGCC
Source organism: Leucopleurus acutus (assembly GCF_964270905.1). Classification (NCBI taxonomy): domain Eukaryota; kingdom Metazoa; phylum Chordata; class Mammalia; order Artiodactyla; family Delphinidae; genus Leucopleurus; species Leucopleurus acutus. The sequence goes on from NW_028138934.1 coordinate 26,787, forward strand.
CTCACACGTACGCTCCCCCTAAACCGTTGTCGGACCCTCATCTGGACCCTAAACCGTCCCCGTCCCCTAACCCTAACCCTAGCCCGAACCCTAACCCTAACCCTTCCCCGAAGCCTTCCCCTCACCCGTCCCCTAATCCTAACCCGTACGCTCACACTAACCCGCGCCCTCACACGTAAGCTCCCCCTAAACCGTTGTCGTACCCTCACATGGAACCTAAACCGTCCCCGTCCGCTAACCCTAACCCTAGCCCGAACCCTAACCCTAACCCTTCCCCGAAACCTTCCCCTCACCCGTCCCCTAATCCTAACCCGTACGCTCACACTAACCCGCGCCCTCACACGTACGCTCCCCCTAAACCGTTGTCGTTCCCTCACCTGGACCCTAAACCGTCCCCGTCCCCTAACCCTAACCCTAGCCCGAACCCTAACCCTAACCCTTCCCCGAAGCCTTCCCCTCACCCGTCCCCTAATCCTAACCCGTACGCTCCCACTAACCCGCGCCCTCACACGTACGCTCCCCCTAAACCGTTGTCGTACCCTCACCTGGACCCTAAACCGTCCCCGTCCTCTAACCCTAACCCTAGCCCGAACCCTAACCCTAACCCTTCCCCAAAGCCTTCCCCTCATCCGTCCCCTAATCCTAACCCGTACGCTCCCACTAACCCGCGCCCTCACACGTACGCTCCCCCTAAACCGTTGTCGTACCCTCACCAGGACCCTAAACCGTCCCCGTCCCCTAACCCTAACCCTAGCCCGAACCCTAACCCTAACCCTTCCCCGAAGCCTTCCCCTCACCCGTCCCCTAATCCTAACCCGTACGCTCACACTAACCCGCGCCCTCACACGTACGCTCCCCCTAAACTGTTGTCGTACCCTCACCTGGACCCTAAACCGTCCCCGTCCCCTAACCCTAACCCAAGCCCGAAACCTAACCCTAACCCTTCCCCGAAGCCTTCCCCTCACCCGTCCCATAATCCTAACCCGTACGCTCACACTAACCCGCGCCCTCACACGTACGCTCCCCCTAAACCGTTGTCGTACCCTCACCTGGACCCTAAACCGTCCCCGTCCCCTAACCCTAACCCTAGCCCGAACCCTAACCCTAACCCTTCCCCGAAGCCTTCCCCTCACCCGTCCCCTAATCCTAACCCGTACGCTCACACTAACCCGCGCCCTCACACGTACGCTCCCCCTAAACCGTTGTCGTTCCCTCACCTTGACCCTAAACCGTCCCCGTCCCCTAACCCTAACCCTAGCCCGAACCCTAACCCTAACCCTTCCCCAAAGCCTTCCCCTCACCCGTCCCCTAATCCTAACCCGTACGCTCCCACTAACCCGCGCCCTCACACGTACGCTCCCCCTAAACCGTTGTCGTACACTCACCAGGACCCTAAACCGTCCCCGTCCCCTAACCCTAACCCTAGCCCGAACCCTAACCCTAACCCTTCCCCGAAGCCTTCCCCTCACCCGTCCCCTAATCCTAACCCGTACGCTCACACTAACCCGCGCCCTCACACGTACGCTCCCCCTAAACCGTTGTCGTACCCTCACCTGGACCCTAAACCGTCCCCGTTCCCTAACCCTAACCCTAGCCCGAACCCTAACCCTAACACTTCCCCGAAGCTTTCCCCTCAGCCGTCCCCTAATCCTAACACGTACGCTCACACTAACCCGCGTCCTCACACGTACGCTCCCCCTAAACCGTTGTCGTACCCTCACCTGGACCCTAAACCGTCCCCGTCACCTAACCCTAACCCTAGCCCGAACCCTAACCCTAACCCTTCCCCGAAGCCTTCCCCTCACCCGTCCCCTAATCCTAACCCGTACGCTCACACTAACCCACGCCCTCACACGTACGCTCCCCCTAAACCGTTGTCTGACCCTCACCTGGACCCTAAACCGTCTCCGTCCCCTAACCCTAGCCCGAATCCTAACCCTAACCCTTCCCCGAAGCCTTCCCCTCACCCGTCCCCTAATCCTAACCCGTACGCTCACACTAACCCGCGCCCTCACACGTACGCTCCCCCTAAACCGTTGTCGTACCCTCACCTGGACCCTAAACCGTCCCCGTCCCCTAACCCTAACCCTAACCCGAACCCTAACCCTAACCCTTCCCCGAAGCCTTCCCCTCACCCGTCCCCTAATCCTAACCCGTACGCTCACACTAACCCGCGCCCTCACACGTACGCTCCCCCTAAACCGTTGTCGGAACCTCACCTGGAACCTAAACCGTCCCCGTCCCCTAACCCTAACCCTAGCCCGAACCCTAACCCTAACCCTTCCCCGAAGCCTTCCCCTCACCCGTCCCCTAATCCTAACCCGTACGCTCACACAAACCCGCGCCCTCACACGTACGCTCCCCCTAAACCGTTGTCGTACCCTCACCTAGACCCTAAACCGTCCCCGTCCCCTAACCCTAACCCTAGCCCGAACCCTAACCCTAACCCTTCCCCGAAGCCTTCCCCTCACCCGTCCCCTAATCCTAACCCGTACGCTCACACTAACCCGCGCCCTCACACGTACGCTCCCCCTAAACCGTTGTCGTACCCTCACCTGGACCCTAAACCGTCCCCGTCCCCTAACCCTAACCCTAGCCCGAACCCTAACCCTAACCCTTTCCCGAAGCCTTCCCCTCAACCGTCCCCTAATCCTAAACTGTACGCTCACACTAACCCGCGCCCTCACACGTACGCTCCCCCTAAACCGTTGTCGTACCCTCACCTGGACCCTAAACCGTCCCCGTCCCCTAACCCTAACCCTAGCCCGAACCCTAACCCTAACCCTTCCCCGAAGCCTTCCCCTCACCCGTCCCCTAATCCTAACCCGTACGCTCACACTAACCCGCGCCCTCACACGTACGCTCCCCCTAAACCGTTGTCGTACCCTCACCTGGACCCTAAACCGTCCCCGTCCCCTAACCCTAACCCTAACCCGAACCCTAACGCTAACCCTTCCCCGAAACCTTCCACTCACCCGTCTCCTAATCCTAACCCGTACGCTCACACTAACCCGCGCCCTCACACGTACGCTCCCCCTAAACCGTTGTCGGACCCTCATCTGGACCCTAAACCGTCCCCGTCCCCTAACCCTAACCCTAGCCCGAACCCTAACCCTAACCCTTCCCCGAAGCCTTCCCCTCACCCGTCCCCTAATCCTAACCCGTACGCTCACACTAACCCGCGCCCTCACAGGTACCCTCCCCCTAAACCGTTGTCGTACCCTCACCTAGACCCTAAAACGTCCCCGTCCCCTAACCCTAACCCTAGCCCGAATCCTAACCCTAACCCTTCCCCGAAGCCTTCCCCTCACCCGTCCCCTAATCCTAACACGTACGCTCACACTAACCCGCGCCCTCACACGTACGCTCCCCCTAAACCGTTGTCGTACCCTCACCTGGACCCTAAACCGTCCCCGTCCCCTAACCCTAACCCTAGCCCGAACCCTAACCCTAACCCTTTCCCGAAGCCTTCCCCTCACCCGTCCCCTAATCCTAACCCGTACGCTCACACTAACCCGCGCCCTCACACGTACGCTCCCCCTAAACCGTTGTCGTACCCTCACCTGGACCCTAAACCGTCCCCGTCCCCTAACCCTAACCCTAGCCCGAACCCTAACCCTAACCCTTCCCCGAAGCCTTCCCCTCACCCGTCCCCTAATCCTAACCCGTACGCTCACACTAACCCGCGCCCTCACACGTACGCTCCCCCTAAACCGTTGTCGTACACTCACCTGGACCCTAAACCGTCCCCGTCCCCTAACCCGAACCCTAACCCTAACACTTCCCCGAAGCCTTCCCCTCACCCGTCCCCTAATCCTAACCCGTACGCTCACACTAACCCGCGCCCTCACACGCACGCTCCCCCTAAACCGTTGTCGGACCCTCACCTGGACCCTAAACCGTCCCCGTCCCCTAACCCTAACCCTAGCCCGAACCCTAACCCTAACCCTTCCCCGAGGCCTTCCCCTCATCGTCCGCTAATCCTAACCCGTACGCTCACACTAACCCGCGCCCTCACACGTACGCTCCCCCTAAACCGTTGTCGTACCCTCACCTGGACCCTAAACCGTCCCCGTCCCCTAACCCTAACCCTAGCCCGAACCCTAACACTAACACTTCCCCGAAGCTTTCCCCTCACCCGTCCCCTAATCCTAACACGTACGCTCACACTAACCCGTGCCCTCACACGTACGCTCCCCCTAAACCGTTGTCGTACCCTCACCTGGACCCTAAACCGTCCCCGTCCCCTAACCCTAACCCTAGCCCGAACCCTAACCCTAACCCTTCCCCGAAGCCTTCCCCTCACCCGTCCCCTAATCCTAACCCGTACGCTCACACTAACCCGCGCCCTCACACGTACGCTCCCCCTAAACCGTTGTCGTACACTCACCTGGACCCTAAACCGTCCCCGTCCCCTAACCCTAACCCTAGCCCGAACCCTAACCCTAACCCTTCCCCGAAGCCTTCCCCTCACCCGTCCCCTAATCCTAACCCGTACGCTCACACTAACCCGTGCCCTCACACGTACGCTCCCCCTAAACCGTTGTCGTACCTCACCTGGACCCTAAACCGTCCCCGTCCCCTAACCCTAACCCTAGCCCGAACCCTAACCCTAACCCTTCCCTGAAGCCTTCTCCTCACCCGTCCCCTAATCCTAACCCGTACGCTCACACTAACCCGCGCTCTCACACGTACGCTCCGCCTAAACCGTTGTCGTACCCTCACCTGTTCCCTAAAACGTCCCTGTCACCTAACACTAACCCTAGCCCGAACCCTAACCCTAACCCTTCCCCGAAGCCTTCCCCTCACCCGTCCCCAAATCTAACCCGTACGCTCACACTAACCCGCACCCTCACACGTACGCTCCCCCTAAACCGTTGTCGGACCCTCACCTGGACCCTAAATCGTCCCCGTCCCCTAAACCTAACCCTAGCCCGAACCCTAACCCTAACCCTTCCCCGAAGCCTTCCCCTCACCCGTCCCCTAATCCTAAACCGTACGCTCCCACTAACCCGCGCCCTCACACGTACGCTCCCCCTAAACCGTTGTCGTACCCTCACCTGGACCCTAAACCGTCCCCGTCCCCTAACCCTAACCCTAGCCCGAACCCTAACCCTAACCCTTCCCCGAAGCCTTCCCCTCACCCGTCCCCTAATCCTAACCCGTACGCTCACACTAACCCGCGCCCTCACACGTATGCTCCCCCTAAACCGTTGTCGTACCCTCACCTGGACCCTAAACCGTCCCCGTCCCCTAACCCTAACCCTAGCCCGAACCCTAACCCTAACCCTTCCCCGAAGCCTTCCCCTCACCCGTCCCCTAATCCTAACCCGTACGCTCACACTAACCCGCGCCCTCACACGTACGCTCCCCCTAAACCGTTGTCGTACCCTCACCTGGACCCTAAACCGTCCCCGTCCCCTAACCCTAACCCTAGCCCGAACCCTAACCCTAACCCTTCCCCGAAGCCTTCCCCTCACCCGTCCCATAATCCTAACCCGTACGCTCACACTAACCCGCGCCCTCACAGGTACGTTCCCCCTAAACCGTTGTCAGACCCTCACCTGGACCCTAAACCGTCCCCGTCCCCTAACCCTAACCCTAGCCCGAACCCTAACCCTAACACTTCCCCGAAGCCTTCCCCTCACCCGTCCCCTAATCCTAACCCGTACGCTCACACTAACCCGCGCCCTCACACGTACGCTCCCCCTAAACCGTTGTCGGACCCTCACATGGACCCTAAACCGTCCCCGTCCCCTAAGCCTAATCCTAGCCCGAACCCTAACCCTAACCCTTCCCCGAAGCCTTCCCCTCACCCGTCCCCTAATCCTAACCCGTACGCTCACACTAACCCGCGCCCTCACACGTACGCTCCCCCTAAACCGTTGTCATACCCTCACCTGGACCCTAAACCGTCCCCATCCCCTAACCCTAACCCTAGCCCGAACCCTAACCCTAACCCTTCCCCGAAGCCTTCCCCTCACCCGTCCCCTAATCCTAACCCGTACGCTCACACTAACCCGCGCCCTCACACGTACGCTCCCCCTAAACCGTTGTCGTACCCTCACCTGGACCCTAAACCGTCCCCGTCCCCTGACCCTAACCCTAGCCCGAACCCTAACCCTAACCATTCCCCGAAGCCTTCCCCTCACCCGTCCCCTAATCCTAACCCGTACGCTCACACTAACCCGCGCCCTCACACGTACGCTCCCCCTAAACCGTTGTCGTACCCTCACCTGGACCCTAAACCGTCCCCGTCCCCTAACCCTAACCCTAGCCCGAACCCTAACCCTAACCCTTCCCCGAAGCCTTCCCCTCACCCGTCCCCTAATCCTAACCCGTACGCTCACACTAACCCGCGCCCTCACACGTACGCTCCCCCTAAACCGTTGTCGTACCCTCACCTGGACCCTAAACCGTCCCCGTCCCCTAACCCTAACCCTAGCCCGAACCCTAACCCTAACCCTTCCCCGAAGCCTTCCCCTCACCCGTCCCCTAATCCTAACCCGTACCCTAACACTAACACGCGCCCTCTCACGTACGCTCCCCCTAAACCGTTGTCGTACCCTCACCTGGACCCTAAACCGTCCCCGTCCCCTAACCCTAACCCTAGCCCGAACCCTAACCCTAACCCTTCCCCGAAGCCTTCCCCTCACCCGTCCCCTAATCCTAACCCGTACGCTCACACTAACCCGCGCCCTCACACGTACGCTCCCCCTAAACCGTTGTCGTACCCTCACCTGGACCCTAAACCTTCCCCGTCCCCTAACCCTAACCCTAGCCCGAACCCTAACCCTAACCCTTCCCCGAAGCCTTCCCCTCACCCGTCCCCTAATCCTAACCCGTACGCTCACACTAACCCGCGCCCTCACACGTACGCTCCCCCTAAACCGTTGTCGTACCCTCACCTGGACCCTAAACCTTCCCCATCCCCTAACCCTAACCCTAGCCCGAACCCTAACCCTAACCCTTCCCCGAAGCCTTCCCCTCACCCGTCCCCTAATCCTAACCCGTACGCTCACACTAACCCGCGCCCTCACACGTTCGCTCCCCCTAAACCGTTGGCGTACCCTCACCTGGACCCTAAACCGTCCCCGTCCCCTAACCCTAACCCTAGCCCGAACCCTAACCCTAACCCTTCCCCGAAGCCTTCCCCTCACCCGTCCCCTAATCCTAACCCGTACGCTCACACTAACCCGCGCCCTCACACGTACGCTCCCCCTAAACCGTTGTCGGACCCTCACCTGGACCCTAAACCGTCCCCGTCCCTTAACCCTAACCCTAGCACGAACCCTAACCCTAACCCTTCCCCGAAGCCTTCCCCTCACCCGTCCCCTAATCCTAACCCATACGCTCACACTAACCCGCGCCCTCACACGTACGCTCCCCCTAAACCGTTGTCGTACCCTCACCTGGACCCTAAACCGTCCCCGTCCCCGTCCCCTATCCCTAACCCTAGCCCGAACCCTAACCCTTCCCCGAAGCCTTCCCCTCACCCGTCCCCTAATCCTAACCCGTACGCTCACACTAACCCGCGCCCTCACATGTACGCTCCCCCTAAACCGTTGTCGGACCCTCACCTGGACCCTAAACCGTCCCCGTCCCCTAACCCTAACCCTAGCCCAAACCCTAAACCTAACCCTTCCCCGAAGCCTTCCCCTCACCCGTCCCCTAATCCTAACCCGTACGCTCACACTAACCCGCGCCCTCACACGTACGCTCCCCCTAAACCGTTGTCGTACCCTCAACTGGACCCTAAACCGTCCCCGTCCCCTAACCCTAACCCTAGCCCGAACCCTAACCCTAACCCTTCCCCGAAGCCTTCCCCTCACCCGTCCCCTAATCCTAACCCGTACGCTCACACTAACCCGCGCCCTCACACGTACGCTCCCCCTAAACCGTTGTCGTACCCTCACCTGGACCCTAAACCGTCCCCGTACCCTAACCCTAACCCTAGCCCGAACCCTAAACCTTCCCCGAAGCCTTCCCCTCACCCGTCCCCTAATCCTAACCCGTACGCTCACACTAACCCGCGCCCTCACATGTACGCTCCCCCTAAACCGTTGTCGGACCCTCACCTGGACCCTAAACCGTCGCCGTCCCCTAACCCTAACCCTAGCCCGAACCCTAACCCTAACCCTTCCCCGAAGCCTTCCCCTCACCCGTCCCCTAATCCTAACCCGTACGCTCACACTAACCCGCGCCCTCACACGTACGCTCCCCCTAAACCGTTGTCGTACCCTCACCTGGACCCTAAACCGTCCCCGTCCCCTAACCCTAACACTAGCCCAAACCCTAACCCTAACCCTTCCCCGACGCCTTCCCCTCACCCGTCCCCTAATCCTAACCCGTACGCTCACACTAACCCACGCCCTCACACGTACGCTCCCCCTAAACCGTTGTCGTACCCTCACCTGGACCCTAAACCGTCCCCGTCCCCTAACCCTAACCCTAGCCCGAACCCTAACCCTTCCCCGAAGCCTTCCCCTCACCCGTCCCCTAATCCTAACCCGTACGCTCACACTAACCCGCGCCCTCACACGTACGCTCCCCCTAAACCGTTGTCGTACCCTCACCTGGACCCTAAACCGTCCCCGTCCCCTAACCCTAACCCTAGCCCGAACCCTAACCCTAACCCTTCCCCGAAGCCTTCCCCTCACCCGTCCCCTAATCTTAACCCGTACGCTCACACTAACCCGCGCCCTCACACGTACGCTCCCCCTAAACCGTTGTCGTACCCTCACCTGGACCCTAAACCGTCCCCGTCCCCTAACCCTAACCCTAGCCCGAACCCTAACCCTAACCCTTCCCCGAAGCCTTCCCCTCACCCGTCCCCTAATCCTAACCCGTACGCTCACACTAACCCACGCCCTCACACGTACGCTCCCCCTAAACCGTTGTCAGACCCTCACCTGGACCCTAAACCGTCCCCGTCCCCTAACCCTAATCCTAGCCCGAACCCTAACCCTAACCCTTCCCCGAAGCCTTCCCCTCACCCGTCCCCTAATCCTAACCCATACGCTCCCACTAACCCGCGCCCTCACACGTACGCTCCCCCTAAACCGTTGTCGTACCCTCACCTGGACCCTAAACCGTCCCCGTCCCCTAACCCTAACCCTAGCCCGAACCCTAACCCTAACCCTTCCCCGAAGCCTTCCCCTCACCCGTCCCCTAATCCTAACCCGTACGCTCACACTAACCCGCGCCCTCACACGTACGCTCCCCCTAAGCCGTTGTCGTACCCTCACCTGGACCCTAAACCGTCCCCGTCCCCTAACCCTAACCCTAGCCCGAACCCTAACCCTAACCCTTCCCCGAAGCCTTCCCCTCACCCGTCTCCTAATCCTAACCCGTACGCTCACACTAACCCGCGCCCTCACACGTACGCTCCCCCTAAACTGTTGTCGTACCCTCACCTGGACCCTAAACCGACCCCGTCCCCTAACCCTAACCCTAGCCCGAACCCTAACCCTAACCCTTCCCCGAAGCCATCCCCTCACCCGTCCCCTAATCCTAACCCGTACGCTCACACTAACCCGCGCCCTCACACGTACGCTCCCCCTAAACCGTTGCCGTACCCTCACCTGGACCCTAAACCGTCCCCGTCCCCTAACCCTAACCCTAGCCCGAACCCTAACCCTAGCCCGAACCCTAACCCTAACCCTTCCCCGAAGCCTTCCCCTCACCCGTCCCCTAATCCTAACCCGTACCCTAACACTAACCCGCGCCCTCTCACGTACGCTCCCCCTAAACCGTTGTCGTACCCTCACCTGGACCCTAAACCATCCCCGTCCCCTAACCCTAACCCTAGCCCGAACCCTAACCCTAACCCTTCCCCGAAGCCTTCCCCTCACCCGTCCCCTAATCCTAACCCGTACGCTCACACTAACCCGCGCCCTCACACGTACGCTCCCCCTAAACCGTTGTCGTACCCTCACCTGGACCCTAAACCGTCCCCGTCCCCTAACCCTAACCCTAGCCCGAACCCTAACCCTAACCCTTCCCCGAAGCCTTTCCCTCACCCGTCCCCTAATCCTAACCCGTACGCTCACACTAACCCGCGCCCTCACACGTACGCTCCCCCTAAACCGTTGTCGTACCCTCACCTGGACCCTAAACCGTCCCCGTTACCTAACCCTAACCCTAGCCCGAACCCTAACCCTAACCCTTCCCCGAAGCCTTCCCCTCACCCGTCCCCTAATCCTAACCCGTACGCTCACACTAACCCGCGCCCTCACACGTACGCTCCCCCTAAACCGTTGTCGTACCCTCACCTGGACCCTAAACCGTCCCCGTCCCCTGACCCTAACCCTAGCCCGAACCCTAACCCTAACCATTCCCCGAAGCCTTCCCCTCACCCGTCCCCTAATCCTAACCCGTACGCTCACACTAACCCGCGCCCTCACACGTACGCTCCCCCTAAACCGTTGTCGGACCCTCACCTGGACCCTAAACCGTCCCCGTCCCCTAACCCTAACCCTAGCCCGAACCCTAACCCTAACCCTTCCCCGAAGCCTTCCCCTCACCCGTCCCCTAATCCTAACCCGTAGGCTCACACTAACCCGCGCCCTCACACGTACGCTCCCCCTAAACCGTTGTCGTACCCTCACCTGGACCCTAAACCGTCCCCGTCCCCTAACCCTAACCCTAGCCCGAACCCTAACCCTAACACTTCCCCGAAGCCTTCCCCTCACCCGTCCCCTAATCCTAACCCGTACGCTCACACTAACCCGCGCCCTCACACGTACGCTCCCCCTAAACCGTTGTCGTACCCTCACCTGGACCCTAAACCGTCCCCGTCCCCTAACCCTAACCCTAGCCCGAACCCTAACCCTAACCCTTCCCCGAAGCCTTCCCCTCACCCGTCCCCTAATCCTAACCCGTACCCTAACACTAACCCGCGCCCTCTCACGTACGCTCCCCCTAAACCGTTGTCGTACCCTCACCTGGACCCTAAACCGTCCCCGTCCCCTAACCCTAACCCTAGCCCGAACCCTTACCCTAACCCTTCCCCGAAGCCTTCCCCTCACCCGTCCCCTAATCCTAACCCGTACGCTCACACTAACCCGCGCCCTCACACGTACGCTCCCCCTAAACCGTTGTCGTACCCTCACCTGGACCCTAAACCGTCCCCGTCCCCTAACCCTAACCCTAGCCCGAACCCTAACCCTAACCCTTCCCCGAAGCCTTCCCCTCACCCGTCCCCTAATCCTAACCCGTACGCTCACACTAACCCGCGCCCTCACACGTACGCTCCCCCTAAACCGTTGTCGGACCCTCACCTGGACCCTAAACCGTCCCCGTCCCTTAACCCTAACCCTAGCACGAACCCTAACCCTAACCCTTCCCCGAAGCCTTCCCCTCACCCGTCCCCTAATCCTAACCCGTACGCTCACACTAACCCGCGCCCTCATACGTACGCTCCCCCTAAACCGTTGTCGTACCCTCACCTGGACCCTAAACCGTCCCCGTCCCCGTCCCCTATCCCTAACCCTAGCCCCAACCCTAACCCTTCCCCGAAGCCTTCCCCTCACCCGTCCCCTAATTCTAACCCGTACGCTCACACTAACCCGCGCCCTCACATGTACGCTCCCCCTAAACCGTTGTCGGACCCTCACCTGGACCCTAAACCGTCCCCGTCCCCTAACCCTAACCCTAGCCCGAACCCTAAACCTAACCCTTCCCCGAAGCCTTCCCCTCACCAGTCCCCTAATCCTAACCCGTACGCTCACACTAACCCGCGCCCTCACACGTACGCTCCCCCTAAACCGTTGTCGTACCCTCACCTGGACCCTAAACCGTCCCCGTCCCCTAACCCTAACCCTAGCCCGAACCCTAACCCTAACCCTTCCCCGAAGCCTTCCCCTCACCCGTCCCCTAATCCTAACCCGTACGCTCACACTAACCCGCGCCCTCACACGTACGCTCCCCCTAAACCGTTGTCGTACCCTCACCTGGACCCTAAACCGTCCCCGTACCCTAACCCTAACCCTAGCCCGAACCCTAACCCTTCCCCGAAGCCTTCCCCTCACCCGTCCCCTAATCCTAACCCGTACGCTCACACTAACCCGCGCCCTCACATGTACGCTCCCCCTAAACCGTTGTCGGACCCTCACCTGGACCCTAAACCGTCGCCGTCCCCTAACCCTAACCCTAGCCCGAACCCTAACCCTAACCCTTCCCCGAAGCCTTCCCCTCACCCGTCCCCTAATCCTAACCCGTACGCTCACACTAACCCGCGCCCTCACACGTACGCTCCCCCTAAACCGTTGTCGTACCCTCACCGGACCCTAAACCGTCCCCGTCCCCTAACCCTAACCCTAGCCCGAACCCTAACCCTAACCCTTCCCCGAAGCCTTCCCCTCACCCGTCCCCTAATCCTAACCCGTACGCTCACACTAACCCACGCCCTCACACGTACGCTCCCCCTAAACCGTTGTCAGACCCTCACCTGGACCCTAAACCGTCCCCGTCCCCTAACCCTAACCCTAGCCCGAACCCTAACCCTAGCCCGAACCCTAACCCTAACCCTTCCCCGAAGCCTTCCCCTCACCCGTCCCCTAATCCTAACCCGTACCCTAACACTAACCCGCGCCCTCTCACGTACGCTCCCCCTAAACCGTTGTCGTACCCTCACCTGGACCCTAAACCGTCCCCGTCCCCTAACCCTAACCCTAGCCCGAACCCTAACCCTAACCCTTCCCCGAAGCCTTCCCCTCACCCGTCCCCTAATCCTAACCCGTACGCTCACACTAACCCGCGCCCTCACACGTACGCTCCCCCTAAACCGTTGTCGTACCCTCACCTGGACCCTAAACCGTCCCCGTCCCCTAACCCTAACCCTAGCCCGAACCCTAACCCTAACCCTTCCCCGAAGCCTTTCCCTCACCCGTCCCCTAATCCTAACCCGTACGCTCACACTAACCCGCGCCCTCACACGTACGCTCCCCCTAAACCGTTGTCGTACCCTCACCTGGACCCTAAACCGTCCCCGTCCCCTAACCCTAACCCTAGCCCGAACCCTAACCCTAACCCTTCCCCGAAGCCTTCCCCTCACCCGTCCCCTAATCCTAACCCGTACGCTCACACTAACCCGCGCCCTCACACGTACGCTCCCCCTAAACCGTTGTCGTACCCTCACCTGGACCCTAAACCGTCCCCGTCCCCTGACCCTAACCCTAGCCCGAACCCTAACCCTAACCATTCCCCGAAGCCTTCCCCTCACCCGTCCCCTAATCCTAACCCGTACGCTCACACTAACCCGCGCCCTCACACGTACGCTCCCCCTAAACCGTTGTCGGACCCTCACCTGGACCCTAAACCGTCCCCGTCCCCTAACCCTAACCCTAGCCCGAACCCTAACCCTAACCCTTCCCCGAAGCCTTCCCCTCACCCGTCCCCTAATCCTAACCCGTACGCTCACACTAACCCGCGCCCTCACACGTACGCTCCCCCTAAACCGTTGTCGTACCCTCACCTGGACCATAAACCGTCCCCGTCCCCTAACCCTAACCCTAGCCCGAACCCTAACCCTAACCCTTCCCCGAAGCCTTCCCCTCACCCGTCCCCTAATCCTAACCCGTACGCTCACACTAACCCGCGCCCTCACACGTACGCTCCCCCTAAACCGTTGTGGTACCCTCACCTGGACCCTAAACCGTCCCCGTCGCCTAACCCTAACCCTAGCCCGAACCCTAACCCTAACCCTTCCCCGAAGCCTTCCCCTCACCCGTCTCCTAATCCTAACCCGTACGCTCACACTAACCCGCGCCCTCACACGTACGCTCCCCCTAAACCGTTGTCGTACCCTCACCTGGACCCTAAACCGTCCCCGTCCCCTAACCCTAACCCTAGCCCGAACCCTAACCCTAACCCTTCCCCGAAGCCTTCCCCTCACCCGTCCCCTAATCCTAACCCGTACGCTCACACTAACCCGCGCCCTCACACGTACGCTCCCCCTAAACCGTTGTCGTACCCTCACCTGGACCCTAAACCGTCCCCGTCCCCTAACCCTAACCCTAGCCCGAACCCTAACCCTAACCCTTCCCCGAAGCCTTCCCCTCACCCGTCCCCTAATCCTAACCCGTACGCTCACACTAACCCGCGCCCTCACACGTACGCTCCCCCTAAACCGTTGTCGTACCCTCACCTGGACCCTAAACCGTCCCCGTCCCCTAACCCTAACCCTAGCCCGAACCCTAACCCTAACCCTTCCCCGAAGCCTTCCCCTCACCCGTCCCCTAATCCTAACCCGTACGCTCACACTAACCCGCGCCCTCACACGTACGCTCCCCCTAAACCGTTGTCGTACCCTCACCTGGACCCTAAACCGTCCCCGTCCCCTAACCCTAACCCTAGCCCGAACCCTAACCCTAACCCTTCCCCGAAGCCTTCCCCTCAGCCGTCCCCTAATCCTAACCCGTACGCTCACACTAACCCGCGCCCTCACACGTACGCTCCCCCTAAACCGTTGTCGTACCCTCACCTGGACCCTAAACCGTCCCCGTCCCCTAACCCTAACCCTAGCCCGAACCCTAACCCTAACCCTTCCCCGAAGCCTTCCCCTCACCCGTCCCCTAATCCTAACCCGTACGCTCACACTAACCTGCGCCCTCACACGTACGCTCCCCCTAAACCGTTGTCGTACCCTCACCTGGACCCTAAACCGTCCCCGTCCCCTAACCCTAACCCTAGCCCGAACCCTAACCCTTCCCCGAAGCCTTCCCCTCACCCGTCCCCTAATCCTAACCCGTACGCTCACACTAACCCGCGCCCTCACACGTACGCTCCCCCTAAACCGTTGTCGGACCCTCACCTGGACCCTAAACCGTCCCCGTCCCCTAACCCTAACCCTAGCCCGAACCCTAACCCTAACCCTTCCCCGAAGCCTTCCCCTCACCCGTCCCCTAATCCTAACCCGTACGCTCACACTAACCCGCGCCCTCACACGTACGCTCCCCCTAAACCGTTGTCGTACCCTCACCTGGACCCTAAACCGTCCCCGTCCCCTAACCCTAACCCTAGCCCGAACCCTAACCCTAACCCTTCCCCGAAGCCTTCCCCTCACCCGTCCCCTAATCCTAACCCGTACGCTCACACTAACCTGCGCCCTCACACGTACGCTCCCCCTAAACCGTTGTCGTACCCTCACCTGGACCCTAAACCGTCCCCGTCCCCTAACCCTAACCCTAGCCCGAACCCTAACCCTTCCCCGAAGCCTTCCCCTCACCCGTCCCCTAATCCTAACCCGTACGCTCACACTAACCCGCGCCCTCACACGTACGCTCCCCCTAAACCGTTGTCGGACCCTCACCTGGACCCTAAACCGTCCCCGTCCCCTAACCCTAACCCTAGCCCGAACCCTAACCCTAACCCTTCCCCGAAGCCTTCCCCTCACCCGTCCCCTAATCCTAACCCGTACGCTCACACTAACCCGCGCCCTCACACGTACGCTCCCCCTAAACCGTTGTCGGACCCTCACCTGGACCCTAAATCGTCCCCGTCCCCTAAGCCTAATCCTAGCCCGAACCCTAACCCTAACCCTTCCCCGAATCCTTCCCCTCACCCGTCCCCTAATCCTAACCCGTACGCTCCCACTAACCCGCGCCCTCACACGTACGCTCCCCCTAAACCGTTGTCGTACCCTCACCTGGACCCTAAACCGTCCCCGTCCCCTAACCCTAACCCTAGCCCGAACCCTAACCCTAACCCTTCCCCGAAGCCTTCCCCTCACCCATCCCCTAATCCTAACCCGTACGCTCACACTAACCCGCGCCCTCACACGTACGCTCCCCCTAAACCGTTGTCGTACCCTCACCTGGACCCTAAACCGTCCCCGTCCCCTAACCCTAACCCTAGCCCGAACCCTAACCCTAACCCTTCCCCGAAGCCTTCCCCTCACCCGTCCCATAATCCTAACCCGTACGCTCACACTAACCCGCGCCCTCACACGTACGCTCCCCCTAAACCGTTGTCGGACCCTCACCTGGACCCTAAACCGTCCCCGTCCCCTGACCCTAACCCTAGCCCAAACCCTAAACCTAACCCTTCCCCGAAGCCTTCCCCTCACCCGTCCCCTAATCCTAACCCGTACGCTCACACTAACCCGCGCCCTCACACGTACGCTCCCCCTAAACCGTTGTCGTACCCTCACCTGGACCCTAAAACGTCCCCGTACCCTAACCCTAACCCTAGCCCGAACCCTAACCCTAACCCTTCCCCGAAGCCTTCCCCTCACCCGTCCCCTAATCCTAACCCGTACGCTCACACTAACCCGCGCCCTCACACTTACGCTCCCCCTAAACCATTGTCGTACCCTCACCTGGACCCTAAACCGTCCCCGTCCCCTAACCCTAACCCTAGCCCGAACCCTAACCCTAACCCTTCCCCGAAGCCTTCCCCTCACCCGTCCCCTAATCCTAACCTTTACGCTCACACTAACTCGCGCCCTCACACGTACGCTCCCCCTAAACCGTTGTCGTACCGTCACCTGGACGCTAAACCGTCACCGTCCCCTAACCCTAACCCTAGCCCGAACCCTAACCCTAACCCTTCCCCGAAGCCTTCCCCTCACCCGTCCCCTAATCCTAACCCGTACGCTCACACTAACCCGCGCCCTCACACGTACGCTCCCCCTAAACCGTTGTCGTACCCTCACCTGGACCCTAAACCGTCCCCGTCCGCTAACCCTAACCCTAGCCCGAACCCTAACCCTAACCCTTCCCCGAAGCCTTCCCCTCACCCGTCCCCTAATCCTAACCCGTACGCTCACACTAACCCGCGCCCTCACACGTACGCTCCCCCTAAACCGTTGTCGTACCCTCACCTGGACCCTAAACCGTCCCCGTCCCCTAACCCTAACCCTAGCCCGAACCCTAACCCTAACCCTTCCCCGAAGCCCTCCCCTCACCCGTCCCCTAATCCTAACCCGTACTCTCACACTAACCCGCGCCCTCACACGTACGCTCCCCCTAAACCGTTGTCGGACCCTCACATGGACCCTAAACCGTTCCCGTCCCCTAACCCTAACCCTAGCCCGAACCCTAACCCTAACCCTTCCCCGAAGCCTTCCCCTCACCCGTCCCCTAATCCTAACCCGTACGCTCACACTAACCCGCGCCCTCACACGTACGCTCCTCCTAAACCGTTGTCGTACCCTCACCTGGACCCTAAACCGTCCCCGTCCCCTAACCCTAACCCTAGCCCGAACCCTAACCCTAACCCTTCCCCGAAGCCTTCCCCTCACCCGTCCCCTAATCCTAACCCGTACGCTCACACTAACCCGCGCCCTCACACATACGCTCCCCCTAAACCGTTGTCGTACCCTCACCTGGACCCTAAACCGTCCCCGTCCCCTAACCCTAACCCTAGCCCGAACCCTAACCCTAACCCTTCCCCGAAGCCTTCCCCTCACCCGTCCCCTAATCCTAACCCGTACGCTCACACTAACGCGCGCCCTCACACGTACGCTCCCCCTAAACCGTTGTCGTACCCTCACCTGGACCCTAAACCGTCCCCGTCCCCTAACCCTAACCCTAGCCCGAACCCTAACCCTAACCCTTCCCCGAAGCCTTCCCCTCACCCGTCCCCTAATCCTAACCCGTACGCTCACACTAAACCGCGCCCTCACACGTACGCTCCCGCTAAACCGTTGTCGTACCCTCACCTAGACCCTAAACCGTCCCCGTCCCCTAACCCTAACCCTAGCCCGAACCCTAACCCTAACCCTTCCCCGAAGCCTTCCCCTCACCCGTCCCCTAATCCTAACCCGTACGCTCACACTAACCCGCGCCCTCACACGTACGCTCCCCCTAAACCGTTGTCGGACCCTCACCTGGACCCTAAACCGTCCCCGTCCCCTAACCCTAACCCTAGCCCAAACCCTAACCCTAACCCTTCCCCGAAGCCTTCCCCTCACCCGTCCCCTAATCCTAACCCGTACGCTCACACTAACCCGCGCCCTCACACGTACGCTCCCCCTAAACCGTTGTCGTACCCTCACCTGGACCCTAAAACGTCCCCGTCCCCTAACCCTAACCCTAGCCCGAACCCTAACCCTAACCCTTCCCCGAAGCCTTCCCCTCACCCGTCCCATAATCCTAACCCGTACGCTCACACTAACCCGCGCCCTCACACGTACGCTCCCCCTAAACCGTTGTCGTACCCTCACCTGGACCCTAAACCGTCCCCGTCCCCTAACCCTAACCCTAGCCCTAACCCTAACCCTAACCCTTCCCCGAAGCCTTCCCCTCACCCGTCCCCTAATCCTAACCCGTACGCTCACACTAACCCGCGCCCTCACACGTACGCTCCCCCTAAACCGTTGTCGGACCCTCACCTGGACCCTAAACCGTCCCCGACCCCTAACCCTAACCCTAGCCTGCACCCTAACCCTAACCCTTCCCCGAAGCCTTCCCCTCACCCGTCCCCTAATCCTAAACCGTACGCTCAAACTAACCCACGCCCTCACACGTACGCTCCCCCTAAACCGTTGTCGTACCCTCACCTGGACCCTAAACCGTCCCCGTCCCCTAACCCTAACCCTAGCCCGAACCCTAACCCTAACCCTTCCCCGAAGCCTTCCCCTCACCCGTCCCCTAATCCTAACCCGTACGCTCACACTAACCCGCGCCCTCACACGTACGCTCCCCCTAAACCGTTGTCGTACCCTCACATGGACCCTAAACCGTCCCCGTCCCCTAACCCTAACCCTAGCCCGAACCCTAACCCTTCCCCGAAGCCTTCCCCTCACCTGTCCCCTAATCCTAACCCGTACGCTCACACTAACCCGCGCCCTCACACGTACGCTCCGCCTAAACCGTTGTCGTACCCTCACCTGGACCCTAAACCGTCCCCGTCCCCTAACCCTAACCCAGCCCGAACCCTAACCCTAACACATCCCCGAAGCCTTCCCCTCACCCGTCTCCTAATCCTAACCCGTACGCTCACACTAAACCGTGCCCTCACACGTACGCTCCCCCTAAACCGTTGTCGTACCCTCACCTGGACCCTAAACCGTCCCCGTCCCCTAACCCTAACCCTAGCCCGAACCCTAACCCTAACCCTTCCCCGAAGCCTTCCCCTCACCCGTCCCCTAATCCTAACCCGTACGCTCCCACTAACCCGCGCCCTCACATGTACGCTCCCCCTAAACCGTTGTCGTACCCTCACCTGGACTCTAAACCGTCCCCGTCCCCTAACTCTAACCCTAGCCCGAACCCTAACCCTAACCCTTCCCCGAAGTCTTCCCCTCACCCATCCCCTAATCCTAACCCGTACGCTCACACTAACCCGCGCCCTCACACGTACGCTCCCCCTAAACCGTTGTCGTACCCTCACCTGGACCCTAAACCGTCCCCGTTCCCTAACCCTAACCCTAGCCCGAACCCTAACCCTAACCCTTCCCCGAAGCCTTCCCCTCACCCGTCCCCTAATCCTAACCCTTACGCTCACACTAACTCGCGCCCTCACACGTACGCTCCCCCTAAACCGTTGTCGTACCCTCACCTGGACCCTAAACCGTCACCGTCCCCTAACCCTAACCCTAGCCCGAACCCTAACCCTAACCCTTCCCCGAAGCCTTCCCCTCACCCGTCCCCTAATCCTAACCCGTACGCTCACACTAACCCGCGCCCTCACACGTACGCTCCCCCTAAACCGTTGTCGTACCCTCACCTGGACCCTAAACCGTCCCCGTCCCCTAACCCTAACCCTAGCCCGAACCCTAACCCTAACCCTTCCCCGAAGCCTTCCCCTCACCCGTCCCCTAATCCTAACCCGTACGCTCACACTAACCCGCGCCCTCACACGTACGCTCCCCCTAAACCGTTGTCGTACCCTCACCTGGACCCTAAACCGTCCCCGTCCCCTAACCCTAACCCTAGCCCGAACCCTAACCCTAACCCTTCCCCGAAGCGTTCCCCTCACCCGTCCCCTAATCCTAACCCGTACGCTCACACTAACCCGCGCCCTCACACGTACGGTCACCCTAAACCGTTGTCGTACCCTCACCTGGACCCTAAACCGTCCCCGTCCCCTAACCCTAACCCTAGCCCGAACCCTAACCCTAACCCTTCCCCGAAGCCTTCCCCTCACCCGTCCCCTAATCCTAACCCGTACGCTCACACTAACCCGCGCCCTCACACATACGCTCCCCCTAAACCGTTGTCGTACCCTCACCTGGACCCTAAACCGTCCCCGTCCCCTAACCCTAACCCTAGCCCGAACCCTAACCCTAACCCTTCCCCGAAGCCTTCCCCTCACCCGTCCCCTAATCCTAACCCGTACGCTCACACTAACCCACGCCCTCACACGTACGCTACCCCTAAACCGTTGTCGGACCCTCACCTGGACCCTAAACCGTCCCCGTCCCCTAACCCTAACCCTAGCCCGAACCCTAACCCTAACCCTTCCCCGAAGCCTTCCCCTCACCCGTCCCCTAATCCTAACCCGTACGCTCACACTAAACTGCGCCCTCACACGTACGCTCCCCCTAAACCGTTGTCGTACCCTCACCTGGACCCTAAACCGTCCCCGTCCCCTAACCCTAACCCTAGCCCGAACCCTAACCCTAACCCTTCCCCGAAGCCTTCCCCTCACCCGTCCCCTAATCCTAACCCGTACGCTCACACTAACCCGCGCCCTCACACCTACGCTCCCCCTAAACCGTTGTGGGACCCTCACCTGGACCCTAAACCGTCCCCGTCCCCTAACCCTAACCCTAGCCCAAACCCTAACCCTAACCCTTCCCCGAAGCCTTCCCCTCACACGTCCCCTAATCCTAACCCGTACCCTCACACTAACCCGAGCCCTCACACGTACGCTCCCCCTAAACCGTTGTCGTACCCTCACCTGGACCCTAAAACGTCCCCGTCCCCTAACCCTAACCCTAGCCCGAACCCTAACCCTAACCCTTCCCCGAAGCCTTCCCCTCACCCGTCCCCTAATCCTAACCCGTACGCTCACACTAACCCGCGCCCTCACACGTACGCTCCCCCTAAACCGTTGTCGTACCCTCACCTGGACCCTAAACCGTCCCCGTCCCCTAACCCTAACCCTAGCCCGAACCCTAACCCAAACCCTGCCCCGAAGCCTTCCCCTCACCCGTCCCCTAATCCTAACCCGTACGCTCACACTAACCCGCGCCCTCACACGTACGCTCCCCCTAAACCGTTGTCGTACCCTCACCTGAACCCTAAACCGTCCCCGTCCCCTAACCCTAACCCTAGCCCGAACCCTAACCCTAACACTTCCCCGAAGCCTTCCCCTCACCCGTCCCCTAATCCTAACCCGTACGCTCACACTAACCCGCGCCCTCACACGTACGCTCCCCCTAAACCGTTGTCGGACCCTCACCTGGACCCTAAACCGTCCCCGTCCCCTAACCCTAACCCTAGCCCGAACCCTAACCCTAACCCTTCCCCGAAGCCTTCCCCTCACCCGTCCCCTAATCCTAACCCGTACGCTCACACTAACCCGCGCCCTCACACGTACGCTCCCCCTAAACCGTTGTCGGACCCTCACCTGGACCCTAAACCGTCCCCGACCCCTAACCCTAATCCTAGCCCGAACCCTAACCCTAACCCTTCCCCGAAGCCTTCCCCTCACCCGTCCCCTAATCCTAACCCGTACGCTCAAACTAACCCGCGCCCTCACACGTACGCTCCCCCTAAACCGTTGTCGTACCCTCACCTGGACCCTAAACCATCCCCGTCCCCTAACCCTAACCCTAGCCCGAACCCTAACCCTAACCCTTCCCCGAAGCCTTCCCCTCACCCGTCCCCTAATCCTAACCCGTACGCTCACACTAACCCGCGCCCTCACACGTACGCTCCCCCTAAACCGTTGTCGTACCCTCACCTGGACCCTAAACCGTCCCCGTCCCCTAACCCTAACCCTAGCCCGAACCCTAACCCTAACCCTTCCCCGAAGCCTTCCCCTCACCCGTCCCCTAATCCTAACCCGTACGCTCACAGTAACCCGCGCCCTCACACGTACGCTCCCCCTAAACCGTTGTCGGACCCTCACCTGGACCCTAAACCGTCCCCGACCCCTAACCCTAATCCTAGCCCGAACCCTAACCCTAACCCTTCCCCGAAGCCTTCCCCTCACCCGTCCCCTAATCCTAACCCGTACGCTCAAACTAACCCGCTCCCTCACACGTACGCTCCCCCTAAACCGTTGTCGTACCCTCACCTGGACCCTAAACCATCCCCGTCCCCTAAACCTAACCCTAGCCCGAACCCTAACCCTAACCCTTCCCCGAAGCCTTCCCCTCACCCGTCCCCTAATCCTAACCCGTACGCTCACACTAACCCGCGCCCTCACACGTACGCTCCCCCTAAACCGTTGTCGTACCCTCACCTGGACCCTAAACCGTCCCCGTCCCCTAACCCTAACCCTAGCCCGAACCCTAACCCTAACCCTGCCCCGAAGCCTTCCCCTCACCCGTCCCCTAATCCTAACCCGTACGCTCACACTAACCCACGCCCTCACACGTACGCTCCCCCTAAACCGTAGTCGTACCCTCACCTGGACCCTAAACCGTCCCCGTCCCCTAACCCTAACCCTAGCCCGAACCCTAACCCTAACCCTTCCCCGAAGCCTTCCCCTCACCCGTCCCCTAATCCTAACCCGTACGCTCACACTAACCCGCGCCCTCACACGTACGCTCCCCCTAAACCGTTGTCGGACCCTCACCTGGACCCTAAACCGTCCCCGTCCCCTAACCCTAACCCTAACCCAAACCCTAACCCTAACCCTTCCCCGAAGCCTTCCCCTCACCCGTCCCCTAATCCTAACCCGTACGCTCACACTAACCCACACCCTCACACGTACGCTCCCCCTAAACCGTTGTCATACCCTCACCTGGACCCTAAACCGTCCCCGTCCCCTAACCCTAACCCTAGCCCGAACCCTAACCCTAACCCTTCCCCGAAGCCTTCCCCTCACCCGTCCCCTAATCCTAACCCGTACTCTCACACTAACCCGAGCCCTCACACGTACGCTCCCCCTAAACCGTTGTCGGACCCTCACCTGGACCCTAAACCGTTCCCGTCCCCTAACCCTAACCCTAGCGCGAACCCTAAACCTAACACTTCCCCGAAGCCTTCCCCTCACCCGTCCCCTAATCCTAACCCTTACGCTCACACTAACTCGCGCCCTCACACGTACGCTCCCCCTAAACCGTTGTCGTACCCTCACCTGGACCCTAAACCGTCACCGTCCCCTAACCCTAACCCTAGCCCGAACCCTAACCCTAACCCTTCCCCGAAGCCTTCCCCTCACCCGTCCCCTAATCCTAACCCGTACGCTCACACTAACCCGCGCCCTCACACGTACGCTCCCCCTAAACCGTTGTCGTACCCTCACCTGGACCCTAAACCGTCCCCGTCCCCTAACCCTAACCCTAGCCCGAACCCTAACCCTAACCCTTCCCCGAAGCCTTCCCCTCACCCGTCCCCTAATCCTAACCCGTACGCTCACACTAACCCGCGCCCTCACACGTACGCTCCCCCTAAACCGTTGTCGTACCCTCACCTGGACCCTAAACCGTCCCCGTCCCCTAACCCTAACCCTAGCCCGAACCCTAACCCTAACCCTTCCCCGAAGCCTTCCCCTCACCCGTCCCCTAATTCTAACCCGTACGCTCACACTAACCCTCGCCCTCACACGTACGGTCACCCTAAACCGTTGTCGTACCCTCACCTGGACCCTAAACCGTCCCCGTCCCCTAACCCTAACCCTAGCCCGAACCCTAACCCTAACCCTTCCCCGAAGCCTTCCCCTCACCCGTCCCCTAATCCTAACCCGTACGCTCACACTAACCCACGCCCTCACACATACACTCCCCCTAAACCGTTGTCGTACCCTCACCTGGACCCTAAACCGTCCCCGTCCCCTAACTCTAACCCTAGCCCGAACCCTAACCCTAACCCTTCCCCGAAGCCTTCCCCTCACCCGTCCCCTAATCCTAACCCGTACGCTCACACTAACCCACGCCCTCACACGTACGCTACCCCTAAACCGTTGTCGGACCCTCACCTGGACCCTAAACCGTCCCCGTCCCCTAACCCTAACCCTAGCCCGAACCCTAACCCAAACCCTGCCCCGAAGCCTTCCCCTCACCCGTCCCCTAATCCTAACCCGTACGCTCACACTAACCCGCGCCCTCACACGTAGGCTCCCCCTAAACCGTTGTCGTACCCTCACCTGGACCCTAAACCGTCCCCGTCCCCTAACCCTAACCCTAGCCCGAACCCTAACCCTAACACTTCCCCGAAGCCTTCCCCTCACCCGTCCCCTAATCCTAACCCGTACGCTCACACTAACCCGCGCCCTCACACGTACGCTCCCCCTAAACCGTTGTCGGACCCTCACCTGGACCCTAAACCGTCCCCGTCCCCTAACCCTAACCCTAGCCCGAACCCTAACCCTAACCCTTCCCCGAAGCCTTCCCCTCACCCGTCCCCTAATCCTAACCCGTACGCTCACACTAACCCGCGCCCTCACACGTACGCTCCCCCTAAACCGTTGTCGGACCCTCACCTGGACCCTAAACCGTCCCCGACCCCTAACCCTAATCCTAGCCCGAACCCTAACCCTAACCCTTCCCCGAAGCCTTCCCCTCACCCGTCCCCTAATCCTAACCCGTACGCTCAAACTAACCCGCGCCCTCACACGTACGCTCCCCCTAAACCGTTGTCGTACCCTCACCTGGACCCTAAACCATCCCCGTCCCCTAACCCTAACCCTAGCCCGAACCCTAACCCTAACCCTTCCCCGAAGCCTTCCCCTCACCCGTCCCCTAATCCTAACCCGTACGCTCACACTAACCCGCGCCCTCACACGTACGCTCCCCCTAAACCGTTGTCGTACCCTCACCTGGACCCTAAACCGTCCCCGTCCCCTAACCCTAACCCTAGCCCGAACCCTAACCCTAACCCTTCCCCGAAGCCTTCCCCTCACCCGTCCCCTAATCCTAACCCGTACGCTCACACTAACCCGCGCCCTCACACGTACGCTCCCCCTAAACCGTTGTCGGACCCTCACCTGGACCCTAAACCGTCCCCGACCCCTAACCCTAATCCTAGCCCGAACCCTAACCCTAACCCTTCCCCGAAGCCTTCCCCTCACCCGTCCCCTAATCCTAACCCGTACGCTCAAACTAACCCGCTCCCTCACACGTACGCTCCCCCTAAACCGTTGTCGTACCCTCACCTGGACCCTAAACCATCCCCGTCCCCTAACCCTAACCCTAGCCCGAACCCTAACCCTAACCCTTCCCCGAAGCCTTCCCCTCACCCGTCCCCTAATCCTAACCCGTACGCTCACACTAACCCGCGCCCTCACACGTACGCTCGCCCTAAACCGTTGTCGTACCCTCACCTGGACCCTAAACCGTCCCCGTCCCCTAACCCTAACCCTAGCCCGAACCCTAAACCTAACCCTGCCCCGAAGCCTTCCCCTCACCCGTCCCCTAATCCTAACCCGTACGCTCACACTAACCCACGCCCTCACACGTACGCTCCCCCTAAACCGTAGTCGTACCCTCACCTGGACCCTAAACCGTCCCCGTCCCCTAACCCTAACCCTAGCCCGAACCCTAACCCTAACCCTTCCCCGAAGCCTTCCCCTCACCCGTCCCCTAATCCTAACCCGTACGCTCACACTAACCCGCGCCCTCACACGTACGCTCCCCCTAAACCGTTGTCGGACCCTCACCTGGACCCTAAACCGTCCCCGTCCCCTAACCCTAACCCTAACCCAAACCCTAACCCTAACCCTTCCCCGAAGCCTTCCCCTCACCCGTCCCCTAATCCTAACCCGTACGCTCACACTAACCCACACCCTCACACGTACGCTCCCCCTAAACCGTTGTCGTACCCTCACCTGGACCCTAAAACGTCCCCGTCCCCTAACCCTAACCCTAGCCCGAACCCTAACCCTAACCCTTCCCCGAAGCCTTCCCCTCACCCGTCCCCTAATCCTAACCCGTACGCTCACACTAACCCGCGCCCTCACACGTACGCTCCCCCTAAACCGTTGTCGTACCCTCACCTGGACCCTAAACCGTCCCCGTCCCCTAACCCTAACCCTAGCCCGAACCCTAACCCTAACCCTTCCCCGAAGCCTTCCCCTCACCCGTCCCCTAATCCTAACCTTTACGCTCACACTAACTCGCGCCCTCACACGTATGCTCCCCCTAAACCGTTGTCGTACCCTCACCTGGACGCTAAACCGTCACCGTCCCCTAACCCTAACCCTAGCCCGAACCCTAACCCTAACACTTCCCCGAAGCCTACCTCTCACCCGTCCCCTAATCCTAACCCGTACGCTCACACTAACCCGCGCCCTCACACTTACACTCCCCCTAAACCGTTGTCGTACCCTCACCTGGACCCTAAACCGTCCCCGTCCCCTAACCCTAACCCTAGCCCGAACCCTAACCCTAACCCTTCCCCGAAGCCTTCCCCTCACCCGTCCCCTAATCCTAACCCGTACGCTCACACTAACCCGCGCCCTCACACGTACGCTCCCCCTAAACCGTTGTCGTACCCTCACCTGGACCCTAAACCGTCCCCGTCCCCTAACCCTAACCCTAGCCCGAACCCTAACCCTAACCCTTCCCCGAAGCCTTCCCCTCACCCGTCCCCTAATCCTAACCCGTACTCTCACACTAACCCGAGCCCTCACACGTACGCTCCCCCTAAACCGTTGTCGGACCCTCACCTGGACCCTAAACCGTTCCCGTCCCCTAACCCTAACCCTAGCGCGAACCCTAAACCTAACACTTCCCCGAAGCCTTCCCCTCACCCGTCCCCTAATCCTAACCCGTACGCTCACACTAACCCACGCCCTCACACGTACGCTCCCCCTAAACCGTTGTCGTACCCTCACCTGGACCCTAAACCGTCCCCGTCCCCTAACCCTAACCCTAGCCCGAACCCTAACCCTAACCCTTCCCCGAAGCCTTCCCCTCACCCGTCCCCTAATCCTAACCCGTACGCTCACACTAACCCGCGCCCTCACACATACGCTCCCCCTAAACCGTTGTCGTACCCTCACCTGGACCCTAAACCGTCCCCGTCCCCTAACCCTAACCCTAGCCCGAACCCTAACCCTAACCCTTCCCCGAAGCCTTCCCCTCACCCGTCCCCTAATCCTAACCCGTACGCTCACACTAACCCGCGCCCTCACACGTACGCTCCCCCTAAACCGTTGTCGTACCCTCACCTGGACCCTAAACCGTCCCCGTCCCCTAACCCTAACCTTAGCCCGAACCCTAAACCTAACCCTTCCCCGAAGCCTTCCCCTCACCCGTCCCCTAATCCTAACCCGTACGCTCACACTAACCCGCGCCCTCACACGTACGCTCCCCCTAAACCGTTGTCGGACCCTCACCTGGACCCTAAACCGTCCCCGTCCCCTAACCCTAACCCTAGCCCGAACCCTAACACTAACCCTTCCTCGATGCCTTCCCCTCACCCGTCCCCTAATCCTAACCCGTACGCTCACACTAACCCGCGCCCTCACACGTACGCTCCCCCTAAACCGTTGTCGTACCCTCACCTGGACCCTAAACCGTCCCCGTCCCCTAACCCTAACCCTAGCCCGAACCCTAACCCTAACCCTTCCCCGAAGCCTTCCCCTCACCCGTCCCCTAATCCTAACCCGTACGCTCACACTAACCCGCGCCCTCACACGTACGCTCCGCCTAAACCGTTGTCGTACCCTCACCTGGACCCTAAACCGTCCCCGTCCCCTAACCCTAACCCTAGCCCGAACCCTAACCCTAACCCTTCCCCGAAGCCTTCCCCTCACCCGTCCCCTAATCCTAACCCGTACGCTCACACTAACCCGCGCCCTCACACGTACGCTCCCCCTAAACCGTTGTCGTACCCTCACCTGGACCCTAAACCGTCCCCGTCCCCTAACCCTAACCCTAGCCCGAACCCTAACCCTAACCCTTCCCCGAAGCCTTCCCCTCACCCGTCCCCTAATCCTAACCCGTACGCTCACACTAACCCGCGCCCTCACACGTACGCTCCCCCTAAACCGTTGTCGTACCCTCACCTGGACCCTAAACCGTCCCCGTCCCCTAACCCTAACCCTAGCCCGAACCCTAACCCTAACCCTTCCCCGAAGCCTTCCCCTCACCCGTCCCCTAATCCTAACCCGTACGCTCACACTAAACCGCGCCCTCACACGTACGCTCCCCCTAAACCGTTGTCGGACCCTCACCTGGACCCTAAACCGTCCCCGTCCCCTAACCCTAACCCTAGCCCGAACCCTAACCCTAACCCTTCCCCGAAGCCTTCCCCTCACCCGTCCCCTAATCCTAACCCGTACGCTCACACTAAACCGCGCCCTCACACGTTCGCTCCCTCTAAACCGTTGTCGTACCCTCACCTGGACCCTAAACCATCCCCGTCCCCTAACCCTAACCCTAGCCCGAACCCTAACCCTAACCCTTCCCCGAAGCCTTCCCCTCACCCGTCCCCTAATCCTAACCCGTACGCTCACACTAACCCGTGCCCTCACACGTACGCTCCCCCTAAACCGTTGTCGTACCCTCACCTGGACCCTAAACAGTCCCCGTCCCCTAACCCTAACCCTAGCCCGAACCCTAACCCTAACCCTGCCCCGAAGCCTTCCCCTCACCCGTCCCCTACTCCTAACCCGTACGCTCACACTAACCCGCGCCCTCACACGTACGCTCCCCCTAAAACGTTGTCGTACCCTCACCTGGACCCTAAACCGTCCCCGTCCCCTAACCCTAACCCTAGCCCGAACCCTAACCCTAACCCTTCCCCGAAGCCTTCCCCTCACCCGTCCCCTAATCCTAACCCGTACGCTCACACTAAACCGCGCCCTCACACGTACGCTCCCCCTAAACCGTTGTCGGACCCTCACCTGGACCCTAAACCGTCCCCGTCCCCTAACCCTAACCCTAGCCCGAACCCTAACCCTAACCCTTCCCCGAAGCCTTCCCCTCACCCGTCCCCTAATCCTAACCCGTACGCTCACACTAACCCGCGCCCTCACACGTACGCTCCCCCTAAACCGTTGTCGTACCCTCACCTGGACCCTAAACCGTCCCCGTCCCCTAACCCTAACCCTAGCCCGAACCCTAACCCTTCCCCTAAGCCTTCCCCTCACCCGTCCCCTAATCCTAACCCGTACGCTCACACTAACCCGCGCCCTCACACGTACGCTCCCCCTAAACCGTTGTCGTACCCTCACCTGGACCCTAAACCGTCCCCGTCCCCTAACCCTAACCCTAGCCCGAACCCTAAACCTTCTCCGAAGCCTTCCCCTCACCTGTCCCCTAATCCTAACCCGTATGCTCACACTAACCCGCGCCCTCACACGTACGCTCCCCCTAAAACGTTGTCGTACCCTCATCTGGACCCTAAACCGTCTCCGTCCCCTAACCCTAACCCTAGCCCGAACCCTAACCCTAACCCTTCCCCGAAGCCTTCCCCTCACCCGTCCCCTAATCCTAACCCGTACGCTCACACTAACCCGCGCCCTCACACGTACGCTCCCCCTAAACCGTTGTCGTACCCTCACCTGGACCCTAAACCGTCCCCGTCCCCTAACCCTAACCCTAGCCCGAACCCTAACCCTAACACTTCCCCGAAGCCTTCCCCTCACCCGTCCCCTAATCCTAACCCGTACGCTCACACTAACCCGCGCCCTCACACGTACGCTCCCCCTAAACCGTTGTCGTACCCTCACCTGGACCCTAAACCGTCCCCGTCCCCTAACCCTAACCCTAGCCCGAACCCTAACCCTAACCCTTCCCCGAAGCCTTCCCCTCACCCGTCCCCTAATCCTAACCCGTACGCTCACACTAACCCGCGCCCTCACACGTACGCTCCCCCTAAACCGTTGTCGTACCCTCACCTGGACCCTAAACCGTCCCCGTCCCCTAACCCTAACCCTAGCCCGAACCCTAACCCTAACCCTTCCCCGAAGCCTTCCCCTCACCCGTCCCCTAATCCTTACCCGTACGCTCACACTAACCCGCGCCCTCACACGTACGCTCCCCCTAAACCGTTGTCGTACCCTCACCTGGACCCTAAACCGTCCCCGTCCCCGTCCCCTAACCCTAGCCCGAACCCTAACCCTAACACTTCCCCGAAGCCTTCCCCTCACCCGTCCCCTAATCCTAACCCGTACGCTCACAATAACCCGCGCCCTCACACGTACGCTCCCCCTAAACCGTTGTCGGACCCTCACCTGGACCCTAAACCGTCCCCGTCCCCTAACCCTAACCTTAGCCCCAACCCTAACCCTAACACTTCCCCGAAGCCTTCCCCTCACCCGTCCCGTAATCCTAACCCGTACGCTCCCACTAACCCGCGCCCTCACACGTACGCTCCCCCTAAACCGTTGTCGGACACTCACCTGGACCCTAAACCGTCCCCGTCCCCTAACCCTAACCCTAGCCCGAACCCTAACCCTAACCCTTCCCCGAAGCCTTCCCCTCACCCGTCCCCTAATCCTAACCCGTACGCTCACACTAACCCGCGCCCTCACATGTACGCTCCCCCTAAACCGTTGTCGGACCCTCACCTGGACCCTAAACCGTCCCCGTCCCCTAACCCTAACCCTAGCCCGAACCCTAACCCTAACCCTTCCCCGAAGCCATCCCCTCACCCGTCCCCTAATCCTAACCCGTACGCTCACACTAACCCGCGCCCTCACACGTACGCTCCCCCTAAACCGTTGTCGTATCCTCACCTGGATCCTAAACCGTCCCCGTCCCCTAACCCTAACCCTAGCCCGAACCCTAACCCTAACCCTTCCCCGAAGCCTTCCCCTCACCCGTCCCCTAATCCTAACCCGTACGCTCACACTAACCCGCGCCCTCACATGTACGCTCCCCCTAAACCGTTGTCGGACCCTCACCTGGACCCTAAACCGTCCCCGTCCCCTAACCCTAACCCTAACCCGAACCCTAACCCTAACCCTTCCCCGAAGCCTTCCCCTCACCCGTCCCCTAATCCTAACCCGTACGCTCACACTAACCCACACCCTCACACGTACGCTCCCCCTAAACCGTTGTCGTACCCTCACCTGGACCCTAAAACGTCCCCGTCCCCTAACCCTAACCCTAGCCCGAACCCTAACCCTAACCCTTCCCCGAAGCCTTCCCCTCACCCGTCCCCTAATCCTAACCCGTACGCTCACACTAACCCGCGCCCTCACACGTACGCTCCCCCTAAACCGTTGTCGTACCCTCACCTGGACCCTAAACCGTCCCCGTCCCCTAACCCTAACCCTAGCCCGAACCCTAACCCTAACCCTTCCCCGAAGCCTTCCCCTCACCCGTCCCCTAATCCTAACCTTTACGCTCACACTAACTCGCGCCCTCACACGTATGCTCCCCCTAAACCGTTGTCGTACCCTCACCTGGACGCTAAACCGTCACCGTCCCCTAACCCTAACCCTAGCCCGAACCCTAACCCTAACACTTCCCCGAAGCCTACCTCTCACCCGTCCCCTAATCCTAACCCGTACGCTCACACTAACCCGCGCCCTCACACTTACACTCCCCCTAAACCGTTGTCGTACCCTCACCTGGACCCTAAACCGTCCCCGTCCCCTAACCCTAACCCTAGCCCGAACCCTAACCCTAACCCTTCCCCGAAGCCTTCCCCTCACCCGTCCCCTAATCCTAACCCGTACGCTCACACTAACCCGCGCCCTCACACGTACGCTCCCCCTAAACCGTTGTCGTACCCTCACCTGGACCCTAAACCGTCCCCGTCCCCTAACCCTAACCCTAGCCCGAACCCTAACCCTAACCCTTCCCCGAAGCCTTCCCCTCACCCGTCCCCTAATCCTAACCCGTACTCTCACACTAACCCGAGCCCTCACACGTACGCTCCCCCTAAACCGTTGTCGGACCCTCACCTGGACCCTAAACCGTTCCCGTCCCCTAACCCTAACCCTAGCGCGAACCCTAAACCTAACACTTCCCCGAAGCCTTCCCCTCACCCGTCCCCTAATCCTAACCCGTACGCTCACACTAACCCGCGCCCTCACACGTACGCTCCCCCTAAACCGTTGTCGGACGCTCACCTGGACCCTAAACCGTCCCCGTCCCCTAACCCTAACCATAGCCCAAACCCTAACCCTAACCCTTCCCCGAAGCCTTCCCCTCACCCGTCCCCTAATCCTAACCCGTACGCTCACACTAACCCGCGCCCTCACACGTACGCTCCCCCTAAACCGTTGTCGTACCCTCACCTGGACCCTAAACCGTCCCCGTCCCCTAACCCTAACCCTAGCCCGAACCCTAACCCTAACCCTTCCCCGAAGCCTTCCCCTCACCCGTCCCCTAATCCTAACCCGTACGCTCACACTAACCCGCGCCCTCACACGTACGCTCCGCCTAAACCGTTGTCGTACCCTCACCTGGACCCTAAACCGTCCCCGTCCCCTAACCCTAACCTTAGCCCGAACCCTAACCCTAACCCTTCCCCGAAGCCTTCCCCTCACCCGTCCCCTAATCCTAACCCGTACGCTCACACTAACCCGCGCCCTCACACGTACGCTCCCCCTAAACCGTTGTCGGACCCTCACCTGGACCCTAAACCGTCCCCGTCCCCTAACCCTAACCCTAGCCCGAACCCTAACACTAACCCTTCCTCGATGCCTTCCCCTCACCCGTCCCCTAATCCTAACCCGTACGCTCACACTAACCCGCGCCCTCACACGTACGCTCCCCCTAAACCGTTGTCGTACCCTCACCTGGACCCTAAACCGTCCCCGTCCCCTAACCCTAACCCTAGCCCGAACCCTAACCCTAACCCTTCCCCGAAGCCTTCCCCTCACCCGTCCCCTAATCCTAACCCGTACGCTCACACTAACCCGCGCCCTCACACGTACGCTCCGCCTAAACCGTTGTCGTACCCTCACCTGGACCCTAAACCGTCCCCGTCCCCTAACCCTAACCCTAGCCCGAACCCTAACCCTAACACTTCCCCGAAGCCTTCCCCTCACCCGTCCCCTAATCCTAACCCTTAAGCTCACACTAACTCGCGCCCTCACACGTACGCTCCCCCTAAACCGTTGTCGTACCCTCACCTGGACCCTAAACCGTCACCGTCCCCTAACCCTAACCCTAGCCCGAACCCTAACCCTAACCCTTCCCCGAAGCCTTCCCCTCACCCGTCCCCTAATCCTAACCCGTACGCTCACACTAACCCGCGCCCTCACACGTACGCTCCCCCTAAACCGTTGTCGTACCCTCACCTGGACCCTAAACCGTCCCCGTCCCCTAACCCTAACCCTAGCCCGAACCCTAACCCTAACCCTTCCCCGAAGCCTTCCCCTCACCCGTCCCCTAATCCTAACCCGTACGCTCACACTAACCCGCGCCCTCACACGTACGCTCCCCCTAAACCGTTGTCGTACCCTCACCTGGACCCTAAACCGTCCCCGTCCCCTAACCCTAACCCTAGCCCGAACCCTAACCCTAACCCTTCCCCGAAGCCTTCCCCTCACCCGTCCCCTAATCCTAACCCGTACTCTCACACTAACCCGCGCCCTCACACGTACGCTCCCCCTAAACCGTTGTCGGACCCTCACCTGGACCCTAAACCGTTCCCGTCCCCTAACCCTAACCCTAGCCCGAACTCTAACCCTAACCCTTCCCCGAAGCCTTCCCCTCACCCGTCCCCTAATCCTAACCCGTACGCTCACACTAACCCGCGCCCTCACACGTACGCTCACCCTAAACCGTTGTCGTACCCTCACCTGGACCCTAAACCGTCCCCGTCCCCTAACCCTAACCCTAGCCCGAACCCTAACCCTAACCCTTCCCCGAAGCCTTCCCCTCACCCGTCCCCTAATCCTAACCCGTACGCTCACACTAACCCGCGCCCTCACACATACGCTCCCCCTAAGCCGTTGTCGTACCCTCACCTGGACCCTAAACCGTCCCCGTCCCCTAACCCTAACCCTAGCCCCAACCCTAACCCTAACCCTTCCCCGAAGCCTTCCCCTCACCCGTCCCCTAATCCTAACCCGTACGCTCACACTAACCCACGCCCTCACACGTACGCTCCCCCTAAACCGTTGTCGGACCCTCACCTGGACCCTAAACCGTCCCCGTCCCCTAACCCTAACCCTAGCCCGAACCCTAACCCTAACCCTTCCCCGAAGCCTTCCCCTCACCCGTCCCCTAATCCTAACCCGTACGCTCACACTAAACCGCGCCCTCACACGTACGCTCCCCCTAAACCGTTGTCGTACCCTCACCTGGACCCTAAACCGTCCCCGTCCCCTAACCCTAATCCTAGCCCGAACCCTAACCCTAACCCTTCCCCGAAGCCTTCCCCTCACCCGTCCCCTAATCCTAACCCGTACTCTCACACTAACCCGCGCCCTCATACGTACGCTCCCCCTAAACCGTTGTCGGACCCTCACCTGGACCGTAAACCGTTCCCGTCCCCTAACCCTAACCCTAGCCCGAACCCTAACCCTAACCCTTCCCCGAAGCCTTCCCCTCACCCGTCCCCTAATCCTAACCCGTACGCTCACACTAACCCGCGCCCTCACACGTACGCTCCCCCTAAACCGTTGTCGTACCCTCACCTGGACCCTAAACCGTCCCCGTCCCCTAACCCTAACCCTAGCCCGAACCCTAACCCTAACCCTTCCCCGAAGCCTTCCCCTCACCCGTCCCCTAATCCTAACCCGTACGCTCACACTAACCCCCGCCCTCACACATACGCTCCCCCTAAACCGTTGTCGTACCCTCACCTGGACCCTAAACCGTCCCCGTCCCCTAACCCTAACCCTAGCCCGAACCCTAACCCTAACCCTTCCCCGAAGCCTTCCCCTCACCCGTCCCCTAATCCTAACCCGTACGCTCACACTAACCCGCGCCCTCACACGTACGCTCCCCCTAAACCGTTGTCGTACCCTCACCTGGACCCTAAACCGTCCCCGTCCCCTAACCCTAACCCTAGCCCGAACCCTAACCCTAACCCTTCCCCGAAGCCTTCCCCTCACCCGTCCCCTAATCCTAACCCGTACGCTCACACTAAACCGCGCCCTCACACGTACGCTCCCCCTAAACCGTTGTCGGACCCTCACCTGGACCCTAAACCGTCCCCGTCCCCTAACCCTAACCCTAGCCCGAACCCTAACCCTAACCCTTCCCCGAAGCCTTCCCCTCACCCGTCCCCTAATCCTAACCCGTACGCTCACACTAAACCGCGCCCTCACACGTTCGCTCCCTCTAAACCGTTGTCGTACCCTCACCTGGACCCTAAACCATCCCCGTCCCCTAACCCTAACCCTAGCCCGAACCCTAACCCTAACCCTTCCCCGAAGCCTTCCCCTCACCCGTCCCCTAATCCTAACCCGTACGCTCACACTAACCCGTGCCCTCACACGTACGCTCCCCCTAAACCGTTGTCGTACCCTCACCTGGACCCTAAACCGTCCCCGTCCCCTAACCCTAACCCTAGCCCGAACCCTAACCCTAACCCTGCCCCGAAGCCTTCCCCTCACCCGTCCCCTACTCCTAACCCGTACGCTCACACTAACCCGCGCCCTCACACGTACGCTCCCCCTAAAACGTTGTCGTACCCTCACCTGGACCCTAAACCGTCCCCGTCCCCTAACCCTAACCCTAGCCCGAACCCTAACCCTAACCCTTCCCCGAAGCCTTCCCCTCACCCGTCCCCTAATCCTAACCCGTACGCTCACACTAAACCGCGCCCTCACACGTACGCTCCCCCTAAACCGTTGTCGGACCCTCACCTGGACCCTAAACCGTCCCCGTCCCCTAACCCTAACCCTAGCCCGAACCCTAACCCTAACCCTTCCCCGAAGCCTTCCCCTCACCCGTCCCCTAATCCTAACCCGTACGCTCACACTAACCCGCGCCCTCACACGTACGCTCCCCCTAAACCGTTGTCGTACCCTCACCTGGACCCTAAACCGTCCCCGTCCCCTAACCCTAACCCTAGCCCGAACCCTAACCCTTCCCCAAAGCCTTCCCCTCACCCGTCCCCTAATCCTAACCCGTACGCTCACACTAACCCGCGCCCTCACACGTACGCTCCCCCTAAACCGTTGTCGTACCCTCACCTGGACCCTAAACCGTCCCCGTCCCCTAACCCTAACCCTAGCCCGAACCCTAAACCTTCTCCGAAGCCTTCCCCTCACCTGTCCCCTAATCCTAACCCGTATGCTCACACTAACCCGCGCCCTCACACGTACGCTCCCCCTAAACCGTTGTCGTACCCTCATCTGGACCCTAAACCGTCTCCGTCCCCTAACCCTAACCCTAGCCCGAACCCTAACCCTAACCCTTCCCCGAAGCCTTCCCCTCACCCGTCCCCTAATCCTAACCCGTACGCTCACACTAACCCGCGCCCTCACACGTACGCTCCCCCTAAACCGTTGTCGTACCCTCACCTGGACCCTAAACCGTCCCCGTCCCCTAACCCTAACCCTAGCCCGAACCCTAACCCTAACACTTCCCCGAAGCCTTCCCCTCACCCGTCCCCTAATCCTAACCCGTACGCTCACACTAACCCGCGCCCTCACACGTACGCTCCCCCTAAACCGTTGTCGTACCCTCACCTGGACCCTAAACCGTCCCCGTCCCCTAACCCTAACCCTAGCCCGAACCCTAACCCTAACCCTTCCCCGAAGCCTTCCCCTCACCCGTCCCCTAATCCTAACCCGTACGCTCACACTAACCCGCGCCCTCACACGTACGCTCCCCCTAAACCGTTGTCGTACCCTCACCTGGACCCTAAACCGTCCCCGTCCCCTAACCCTAACCCTAGCCCGAACCCTAACCCTAACCCTTCCCCGAAGCCTTCCCCTCACCCGTCCCCTAATCCTTACCCGTACGCTCACACTAACCCGCGCCCTCACACGTACGCTCCCCCTAAACCGTTGTCGTACCCTCACCTGGACCCTAAACCGTCCCCGTCCCCTAACCCTAACCCTAGCCCGAACCCTAACCCTAACACTTCCCCGAAGCCTTCCCCTCACCCGTCCCCTAATCCTAACCCGTACGCTCACAATAACCCGCGCCCTCACACGTACGCTCCCCCTAAACCGTTGTCGGACCCTCACCTGGACCCTAAACCGTCCCCGTCCCCTAACCCTAACCCTAGCCCCAACCCTAACCCTAACCCTTCCCCGAAGCCTTCCCCTCACCCGTCCCGTAATCCTAACCCGTACGCTCCCACTAACCCGCGCCCTCACACGTACGCTCCCCCTAAACCGTTGTCGTACCCTCACCTGGACCCTAAACCGTCCCCGTCCCCTAACCCTAACCCTAGCCCGAACCCTAACCCTTCCCCGAAGCCTTCCCCTCACCCGTCCCCTAATCCTAACCCGTACGCTCACACTAACCCGCGCCCTCACACGTACGCTCCCCCTAAACCGTTGTCGTACACTCACCTGGACCCTAAACCGTCCCCGTCCCCTAACCCTAACCCTAGCCCGAACCCTAACCCTAACCCTTCCCCGAAGCCTTCCCCTCACCCGTCCCCTAATCCTAACCCGTA
This sequence comes from Leucopleurus acutus, assembly GCF_964270905.1. Classification (NCBI taxonomy): domain Eukaryota; kingdom Metazoa; phylum Chordata; class Mammalia; order Artiodactyla; family Delphinidae; genus Leucopleurus; species Leucopleurus acutus. The sequence goes on from NW_028138934.1 coordinate 64,346, forward strand.
CGCTCACACTAACCCGCGCCCTCACACGTACGCTCCCCCTAAACCGTTGTCGGACCCTCACCTGGACCCTAAACCGTCCCCGTCCCCTAACCCTAACCCTAGCCCGAACCCTAACCCTAACCCTTCCCCGAAGCCTTCCCCTCACCTGTCCCCTAATACTAAACCGTACGCTCACACTAACCCGCGCCCTCACACGTACGCTCCCCCTAAACCGTTTTCGTACCCTCACCTGGACCCTAAACCGTCCCCGTCCCCTAACCCTAAACCTAGCCCGAACCCTAACCCTAACCCTTCCCCGAAGCCTTCCCCTCACCCGTCCCCTAATCCTAACCCGTACGCTCACACTAACCCGCGCCCTCACACGTACGCTCCCCCTAAACCGTTGTCGTACCCTCACCTGGACCCTAAACCGTTCCCGTCCCCTAACCCTAACCCTAGCCCGAACCCTAACCCTTCCCCGAAGCCTTCCCCTCACCCGTCCCCTAATCCTAACCCGTACGCTCACACTAACCCGCGCCCTCACACGTACGCTCCCCCTAAACCGTTGTCAGACCCTCACCTGGACCCTAAACCGTCCCCGTCCCCTAACCCTAACCCTAGCCCGAACCCTAACCCTAACCCTTCCCCGAAGCCTTCCCCTCACCCGTCCCCTAATCCTAACCCGTACCCTAACACTAACCCGCGCCCTCTCACGTACGCTCCCCGTAAACTGTTGTCGTACCCTCACCTGGACCCTAAACCGTCCCCGTCCCCTAACCCTAACCCTAGCCCGAACCCTAACCCTAACCCTTCCCCGAAGCCTTCCCCTCACCCGTCCCCTAATCCTAACCCGTACGCTCACACTAACCCGCGCCCTCACACGTACGCTCCCCCTAAACCGTTGTCGTACCCTCACCTGGACCCTAAACCGTCCCCGACCCCTAACCCTAACCCTAGCCCGAACCCTAACCCTAACCCTTCCCCGAAGCCTTCCCCTCACCCGTCCCCTAATCCTTACCCGTACGCTCACACTAACCCGCGCCCTCACACGTACGCTCCCCCTAAACCGTTGTCGTACCCTCACCTGGACCCTAAACCGTCCCCGTCCCCTAACCCTAACCCTAGCCCGAACCCTAACCCTAACACTTCCCCGAAGCCTTCCCCTCACCCGTCCCCTAATCCTAACCCGTACGCTCACAATAACCCGCGCCCTCACACGTACGCTCCCCCTAAACCGTTGTCGGACCCTCACCTGGACCCTAAACCGTCCCCGTCCCCTAACCCTAACCCTAGCCCCAACCCTAACCCTAACACTTCCCCGAAGCCTTCCCCTCACCCGTCCCGTAATCCTAACCCGTACGCTCCCACTAACCCGCGCCCTCACACGTACGCTCCCCCTAAACCGTTGTCGGACCCTCACCTGGACCCTAAACCGTCCCCGTCCCCTAACCCTAACCCTAGCCCGAACCCTAACCCTAACCCTTCCCCGAAGCCTTCCCCTCACCCGTCCCCTAATCCTAACCCGTACGCTCACACTAACCCGCGCCCTCACATGTACGCTCCCCCTAAACCGTTGTCGGACCCTCACCTGGACCCTAAACCGTCCCCATCCCCTAACCCTAACACTAGCCCGAACCCTAACCCTAACCCTTCCCCGAAGCCTTCCCCTCACCCGTCTCCTAATCCTAACCCGTACGCTCACACTAACCCGCGCCCTCACACGTACGCTCCCCCTAAACCGTTGTCGTACCCTCACCTGGACCCTAAACCGTCCCCGTCCCATAACCCTAACCCTAGCCCGAACCCTAACCCTAACCCTTCCCCGAAGCCTTCCCCTCACCCGTCCCCTAATCCTAACCCGTACGCTCACACTAACCCGCGCCCTCACACGTACGCTCCCCCTAAACCGTTGTCGGACCCTCACCTGGACCCTAAACCGTCCCCGTCCCCTAACCCTAACCCTAGCCCGAACCCTAACCCTAACCCTTCCCCGAAGCCTTCCCCTCACCTGTCCCCTAATACTAAACCGTACGCTCACACTAACCCGCGCCCTCACACGTACGCTCCCCCTAAACCGTTGTCGTACCCTCACCTGGACCCTAAACCGTCCCCGTCCCCTAACCCTAAACCTAGCCCAAACCCTAACCCTAACCCTTCCCGGAAGACTTCCCCTCACCCGTCCCCTAATCCTAACCCGTACGCTCACACTAACCCGCGCCCTCACACGTACGCTCCCCCTAAACCGTTGTCGTACCCTCACCTGGACCCTAAACCGTCCCCGTCCCCTAACCCTAACCCTAGCCCGAACCCTAACCCTTCCCCAAAGCCTTCCCCTCACCCGTCCCCTAATCCTAACCCGTACGCTCACACTAACCCGCGCCCTCACACGTACGCTCCCCCTAAACCGTTGTCGTACCCTCACCTGGACCCTAAACCGTCCCCGTCCCCTAACCCTAACCCTAGCCCGAACCCTAAACCTTCTCCGAAGCCTTCCCCTCACCTGTCCCCTAATCCTAACCCGTACGCTCACACTAACCCGCGCCCTCACACGTACGCTCCCCCTAAACCGTTGTCGTACCCTCACCTGGACCCTAAACCGTCCCCGTCCCCTAACCCTAACCCTAGCCCGAACCCTAACCCTAACCCTTCCCCGAAGCCTTCCCCTCACCCGTCCCCTAATCCTAACCCGTACGCTCACACTAACCCGCGCCCTCACACGTACGCTCCCCCTAAACCGTTGTCGTAACCTCACCTGGACCCTAAACCGTCCCCGTCCCCTAACCCTAACCCTAGCCCGAACCCTAACCCTAAATCTTCCCCGAAGCCTTCCCCTCACCCGTCCCCTAATCCTAACCCGTACGCTCACACTAACCCGCGCCCTCACACGTACGCTCCCCCTAAACCGTTGTCAGACCCTCACCTGGACCCTAAACCGTCCCCGTCCCCTAACCCTAACCCTAGCCCGAACCCTAACCCTAACCCTTCCCCGAAGCCTTCCCCTCACCCGTCCCCTAATCCTAACCCGTACGCTCACAATAACCCGCGCCCTCACACGTACGCTCCCCCTAAACCGTTGTCGTACCCTCACCTGGACCCTAAACCGTCCCCATCCCCTAACCCTAACCCTAGCCCGAACCCTAACCCTTACCCTTCCCCGAAGCCTTCCCCTCACCCGTCCCCTAATCCTAACCCGTACGCTCACACTAACCCGCGCCCTCACACGTACGCTCCCCCTAAACCGTTGTCGTACCCTCACCTGGACCCTAAACCGTCCCCGTCCCCTAACCCTAACCCTAGCCCAAACCCTAACCCTAACCCTTCCCCGAAGCCTTCCCCTCACCCGTCCCCTAATCCTAACCCGTACGCTCACACTAACCCGCGCCCTCACACGTACGCTCCCCCTAAACCGTTGTCGTACCCTCACCTGGACCCTAAACCGACCCCGTCCCCTAACCCTAACCCTAGCCGGAACCCTAACCCTAACCCTTCCCCGAAGCCTTCCCCTCACCCGTCTCCTAATCCTAACCCGTACGCTCACACTAACCCGTGCCCTCACACGTACGCTCCCCCTAAACGGTTGTCGTACCCTCACCTGGACCCTAAACTGTCCCCGTCCCCTAAACCTAGCCCGAACCCTAACCCTAACACTTCCCCGAAGCCTTCCCCTCACCCGTCCCCTAATCCTAACCCGTACGCTCACACTAACCCGCGCCCTCACACGTACGCTCCCCCTAAACCGTTGTCGTACCCTCACCTGGACCCTAAACCGTACCCGTCCCCTAACCCTAACCCTAGCCCGAACCCTAACCCTAACCCTTCCCCGAAGCCTTCCCCTCACCCGTCCCCTAATCCTAGCCCTTACGCTCACACTAACTCGCGCCCTCACACGTACGCTCCCCCTAAACCGTTGTCGTACCCTCACCTGGACCCTAAACTGTCCCCGTCCCCTAAACCTAGCCCGAACCCTAACCCTAACACTTCCCCGAAGCCTTCCCCTCAACCGTCCCCTAATCCTAACCCGTACGCTCCCACTAACCCGCGCCCTCACACGTACGCTCCCCCTAAACCGTTGTCGTACCCTCACCTGGACCCTAAACCGTCCCCGTCCCCTAACCCTAACCCTAGCCCGAACCCTAACCCTTCCCCGAAGCCTTCCCCTCACCCGTCCCCTAATCCTAAACCGTACGCTCACACTAACCCGCGCCCTCACACGTACGCTCCCCCTAAACCGTTGTCGTACCCTCACCTGGACCCTAAACCGTCCCCGTCCCCTAACCCTAACCCTAGCCCGAACCCTAACCCTAACCCTTCCCCGAAGCCTTCCCCTCACCCGTCCCCTAATCCTAACCCGTACGCTCACACTAACCCGCGCCCTCACACGTACGCTCCCCCTAAACCGTTGTCGGACCCTCACCTGGACCCTAAACCGTCCCCGTCCCCTAACCCTAACCCTAGCCCGAACCCTAACCCTAACCCTTCCCCGAAGCCTTCCCCTCACCTGTCCCCTAATACTAAACCGTACGCTCACACTAACCCGCGCCCTCACACGTACGCTCCCCCTAAACCGTTGTCGTACCCTCACCTGGACCCTAAACCGTCCCCGTCCCCTAACCCTAAACCTAGCCCGAACCCTAACCCTAACCCTTCCCCGAAGCCTTCCCCTCACCCGTCCCCTAATCCTAACCCGTACGCTCACACTAACCCGCGCCCTCACACGTACGCTCCCCCTAAACCGTTGTCGTACCCTCACCTGGACCTTAAACCGTCCCCGTCCCCTAACCCTAACCCTAGCCCGAACCCTAACCCTTCCCCGAAGCCTTCCCCTCACCCGTCCCCTAATCCTAACCCGTACGCTCACACTAACCCGCGCCCTCACACGTACGCTCCCCCTAAACCGTTGTCGTACCCTCACCTGGACCCTAAACCGTCCCCGTCCCCTAACCCTAACCCTAGCCCGAACCCTAACCCTAACCCTTCCCCGAAGACTTCCCCTCACCCGTCCCCTAATCCTAACCCGTACGCTCACACTAACCCGCGCCCTCACACGTACGCTCCCCCTAAACCGTTGTCGTACCCTCACCTGGACCCTAAACCGTCCCCGTCCCCTAAACCTAACCCTAGCCCGAACCCTAACCCTTCCCCAAAGCCTTCCCCTCACCCGTCCCCTAATCCTAACCCGTACGCTCACACTAACCCGCGCCCTCACACGTACGCTCCCCCTAAACCGTTGTCGTACCCTCACCTGGACCCTAAACCGTCCCCGTCCCCTAACCCTAACACTAGCCCGAACCCTAAACCTTCTCCGAAGCCTTCCCCTCACCTGTCCCCTAATCCTAACCCGTACGCTCACACTAACCCGCGCCCTCACACGTACGCTCCCCCTAAACCGTTGTCGTACCCTCACCTGGACCCTAAACCATCCCCGTCCCCTAACCCTAACCCTAGCCCGAACCCTAACCCTAACCCTTCCCCGAAGCCTTCCCCTCACCCGTCCCCTAATCCTAACCCGTACGCTCACACTAACCCGCGCCCTCACACGTACGCTCCCCCTAAACCGTTGTCGTACCCTCACCTGGACCCTAAACCGTCCCCGTCCCCTAACCCTAACCCTAGCCCGAACCCTAACCCTAACCCTTCCCCGAAGCCTTCCCCTCACCCGTCCCCTAATCCTAACCCGTACGCTCACACTAACCCGCGCCCTCACACGTACGCTCCCCCTAAACCGTTGTCAGACCCTCACCTGGACCCTAAACCGTCCCCGTCCCCTAACCCTAACCCTAGCCCAAACCCTAACCCTAACCCTTCCCCGAAGCCTTCCCCTCACCCATCCCCTAATCCTAACCCGTACGCTCACACTAACCCGCGCCCTCACACGTACGCTCCCCCTAAACCGTTGTCGTACCCTCACCTGGACCCTAAACCGTCCCCGTCCCCTAACCCTAACCCTAGCCCGAACCCTAACCCTAACCCTTCCCCGAAGCCTTCCCCTCACCCGTCTCCTAATCCTAACCCGTACGCTCACACTAACCCACGCCCTCACACGTACGCTCCCCCTAAACCGTTGTCGTACCCTCACCTGGACCCTAAACCGTCCCCGTCCCCTAACCCTAACCCTAGCCCGAACCCTAACCCTAACACTTCCCTGAAGCCTTCCCCTCAACCGTCCCCTAATCCTAACCCGTACGCTCACACTAACCCGCGCCCTCACACGTACGCTCACCCTAAACCGTTGTCGGACCCTCACCTGGACCCTAAACCGTCCCCGTCCCCTAACCCTAACCCTAGCCCGAACCCTAACCCTAACCCTTCCCCGAAGCCTTCCCCTCACCCGTCCCCTAATCCTAACCCGTACCCTAACACTAACCCGCGCCCTCTCACGTACGCTCCCCCTAAACCGTTGTCGTACCCTCACCTGGACCCTAAACCGTCCCCGTCCCCTAACCCTAACCCTAGCCCGAACCCTAACCCTAACCCTTCCCCGAAGCCTTCCCCTCACCCGTCCCCTAATCCTAACCCGTACGCTCACACTAACCCGCGCCCTCACACGTACGCTCCCCCTAAACCGTTGTCGTACCCTCACCTGGACCCTAAACCGTCCCCGTCCCCTAACCCTAACCCTAGACCGAACCCTAACCCTAACCCTTCCCCGAAGCCTTCCCCTCACCCGTCCCCTAATCCTAACCCGTACGCTCACACTAACCCGCGCCCTCACACGTACGCTTCCCCTAAACCGTTGTCGTACCCTCACCTGGACCCTAAACCGTCCCCGTCCCCTAACCCTAACCCTAGCCCGAACCCTAACCCTAACACTTCCCCGAAGCCTTCCCCTCACCCGTCCCCTAATCCTAACCCGTACGCTCACAATAACCCGCGCCCTCACACGTACGCTCCCCCTAAACCGTTGTCGGACCCTCACCTGGACCCTAAACCGTCCCCGTCCCCTAACCCTAACCCTAGCCCCAACCCTAACCCTAACACTTCCCCGAAGCCTTCCCCTCACCCGTCCCGTAATCCTAACCCGTACGCTCCCACTAACCCGCGCCCTCACACGTACGCTCCCCCTAAACCGTTGTCGGACCCTCACCTGGACCCTAAACCGTCCCCGTCCCCTAACCCTAACCCTAGCCCGAACCCTAACCCTAACACTTCCCCGAAGCCTTCCCCTCACCCGTCCCCTAATCCTAACCCGTACGCTCACACTAACCCGCGCCCTCACATGTACGCTCCCCCTAAACCGTTGTCGGACCCTCACCTGGACCCTAAACCGTCCCCGTCCCCTAACCCTAACCCTAGCCCGAACCCTAACCCTAACCCTTCCCCGAAGCCTTCCCCTCACCCGTCCCCTAATCCTAACCCGTACGCTCACACTAACCCGCGCCCTCACACGTACACTCCCCCTAAACCGTTGTCGTACCCTCACCTGGATCCTAAACCGTCCCCGTCCCCTAACCCTAACCCTAGCCCGAACCCTAACCCTAACCCTTCCCCGAAGCCTTCCCCTCACCCGTCCCCTAATCCTAACCCGTACGCTCACACTAACCCGCGCCCTCACACGTACGCTCCACCTAAACCGTTGTCGGACCCTCACCTGGACCCTAAACCGTCCCCGTCCCCTAACCCTAACCCTAGCCCGAACCCTAACCCTAACCCTTCCCCGAAGCCTTCCCCTCACCTGTCCCCTAATCCTAAACCGTACGCTCACACTAACCCGCGCCCTCGCACGTACGCTCCCCCTAAACCGTTGTCGTACCCTCACCTGGACCCTAAACCGTCCCCGTCCCCTAACCCTAACCCTAGCCCGAACCCTAACCCTAACCCTTCCCCGAAGCCTTCCCCTCACCCGTCCCCTAATCCTAACCCGTAAGCTCACACTAACCCTCGCCCTCACACGTACGCTCCCCCTAAACCGTTGTCGGACCCTCACCTGGACCCTAAACCGTCCCCGTCCCCTAACCCTAACCCTAGCCCAAACCCTAACCCTAACCCTTCCCCGAAGCCTTCCCCTCACCTGTCCCCTAATCCTAAACCGTACGCTCACACTAACCCGCGCCCTCACACGTACGCTCCCCCTAAACCGTTGTCGTACCCTCACCTGGACCCTAAACCGTCCCCGTCCCCTAACCCTAACACTAGCCCGAACCCTAACCCTAACCCTTCCCCGAAACCTTCCCCTCACCCGTCTCCTAATCCTAACCCGTACGCTCACACTAACCCGCGCCCTCACACGTACGCTCCCCCTAAACCGTTGTCGTACCCTCACCTGGACCCTAAACCGTCCCCGTCCCCTAACCCTAACCCTAGCCCGAACCCTAAACCTTCCCCGAAGCCTTCCCCTCACCCGTCACCTAATCCTAACCCGTACGCTCACACTAACCCGCGCCCTCACACGTACGCTCCCCCTAAACCGTTGTCGTACCCTCACCTGGACCCTAAACCGTCCCCGTCCCCTAACCCTAACCCTAGCCCGAACCCTAACCCTAACCCTTCCCCGAAGCCTTCCCCTCACCCGTCCCCTAATCCTAACCCGTACGCTCACACTAACCCGCGCCCTCACACGTACGCTCCCCCTAAACCGTTGTCGGACCCTCACCTGGACCCTAAACCGTCCCCGTCCCCTAACCCTAACCCTAGCCCGAACCCTAACCCTAACCCTTCCCCGAAGCCTTCCCCTCACCTGTCCCCTAATACTAAACCGTACGCTCACACTAACCCGCGCCCTCACACGTACGCTCCCCCTAAACCGTTGTCGTACCCTCACCTGGACCCTAAACCGTCCCCGTCCCCTAACCCTAAACCTAGCCCGAACCCTAACCCTAACCCTTCCCCGAAGCCTTCCCCTCACCCGTCCCCTAATCCTAACCCGTACGCTCACACTAACCCGCGCCCTCACACGTACGCTCCCCCTAAACCGTTGTCGTACCCTCACCTGGACCCTAAACCGTCCCCGTCCCCTAACCCTAACCCTAGCCCGAACCCTAACCCTTCCCCGAAGCCTTCCCCTCACCCGTCCCCTAATCCTAACCCGTACGCTCACACTAACCCGCGCCCTCACACGTACGCTCCCCCTAAACCGTTGTCGTACCCTCACCTGGACCCTAAACCGTCCCCGTCCCCTAACCCTAACCCTAGCTCGAACCCTAACCCTAACCCTTCCCCGAAGACTTCCCCTCACCCGTCCCCTAATCCTAACCCGTACGCTCACACTAACCCGCGCCCTCACACGTACGCTCCCCCTAAACCGTTGTCGTACCCTCACCTGGACCCTAAACCGTCCCCGTCCCCTAACCCTAACCCTAGCCCGAACCCTAACCCTTCCCCAAAGCCTTCCCCTCACCCGTCCCCTAATCCTAACCCGTACGCTCACACTAACCCGCGCCCTCACACGTACGCTCCCCCTAAACCGTTGTCGTACCCTCACCTGGACCCTAAACCGACCCCGTCCCCTAACCCTAACCCTAGCCCGAACCCTAACCCTAACCCTTCCCCGAAGCCTTCCCCTCACCCGTCTCCTAATCCTAACCCGTACGCTCACACTAACCCGTGCCCTCACACGTACGCTCCCCCTAAACCGTTGTCGTACCCTCACCTGGACCCTAAACTGTCCCCGTCCCCTAAACCTAGCCCGAACCCTAACCCTAACACTTCCCCGAAGCCTTCCCCTCACCCGTCCCCTAATCCTAACCCGTACGCTCACACTAACCCGCGCCCTCACACGTACGCTCCCCCTAAACCGTTGTCGTACCCTCACCTGGACCCTAAACCGTCCCCGTCCCCTAACCGTAACCCTAGCCCGAACCCTAACCCTAACCCTTCCCCGAAGCCTTCCCCTCACCCGTCCCCTAATCCTAACCCTTACGCTCACACTAACTCGCGCCCTCACACGTACGCTCCCCCTAAACCGTTGTCGTACCCTCACCTGGACCCTAAACTGTCGCCGTCCCCTAAACCTAGCCCGAACCCTAACCCTAACACTTACCCGAAGCCTTCCCCTCACCCGTCCCCTAATCCTAACCCGTACGCTCACACTAACCCGCGCCCTCACACGTACGCTCCCCCTAAACCGTTGTCGTACCCTCACCTGGACCCTAAACCGTCCCCGTCCCCTAACCCTAACCCTAGCCCGAACCCTAACCCTTCCCCGAAGCCTTCCCCTCACCCGTCCCCTAATCCTAACCCGTACGCTCACACTAACCCGCGCCCTCACACGTACGCTCCCCCTAAACCGTTGTCGTACCCTTACCTGGACCCTAAACCGTCCCCGTCCCCTAACCCTAACCCTAGCCCGAACCCTAACCCTAACACTTCCCCGAAGCCTTCCCCTCACCCGTCCCCTAATCCTAACCCGTACGCTCACACTAACCCGCGCCCTCACACGTACGCTCCCCCTAAACCGTTGTCATACCCTCACCTGGACCCTAAGCCGTCCCCGTCCCCTAACCATAACCCTAGCCCGAACCCTAACCCTAACCCTTCCCCGAAGCCTTCCCCTCACCCGTCCCCTAATCCTAACCCGTACGCTCACACTAACCCGCGCCCTCACACGTACGCTCCCCCTAAACCGTTGTCAGACCCTCACCTGGACCCTAAACCGTCCCCGTCCCCTAACCCTAACCCTAGCCCGAACCCTATCCCTAACCCTTCCCCGAAGCCTTCCCCTCACCCGTCCCCTAATCCTAACCCGTACGCTCACACTAACCCGCGCCCTCACACGTACGCTCCCGCTAAACCGTTGTCGGACCCTCACCTGGACCCTAAACCGTCCCCGTCCCCTAAGCCTAATTCTAGCCCGAACCCTAACCCTAACCCTTCCCCGAAGCCTTCCCCTCACCCGTCCCCTAATCCTAACCCGTACGCTCCCACTAACCCGCGCCCTCACACGTACGCTCCCCCTAAACCGTTGTCGGACCCTCACCTGGACCCTAAACCGTCCCCGTCCCCTAACCCTAACCCTAGCCCGAACCCTAACCCTAACCCTTCCCCGAAGCCTTCCCCTCACCCGTCCCCTAATCCTAACCCGTACGCTCACACTAACCCGCGCCCTCACACGTACGCTCCCCCTAAACCGTTGTCGTACCCTCACCTGGACCCTAAACCGTCCCCGTCCCCTAACCCTAACCCTAGCCCAAACCCTAACCCTAACCCTTCCCCGAAGCCTTCCCCTCACCCGTCCCCTAATCCTAACCCGTACGCTCACACTAACCGGCGCCCTCACACGTACGCTCCCCCTAAACCGTTGTCGTACCCTCACCTGGACCCTAAACTGTCCCCGTCCCCTAACCCTAACCCTAGCCCAAACCCTAACCCTAACCCTTCCCCGAAGCCTTCCCCTCACCCGTCCCCTAATCCTAACCCGTACGCTCACACTAACCCGCGCCCTCACACGTACGCTCCCCCTAAACCGTTGTCGTACCCTCACCTGGACCCTAAACCGTCCCCGTCCCCTAACCCTAACCCTAGCCCGAACCCTAACCCTAACCCTTCCCCGAAGCCTTCCCCTCACCCGTCTCCTAATCCTAACCCGTACGCTCACACTAACCCGCGCCCTCACACGTACGCTCCCCCTAAACCGTTGTCGTACCCTCACCTGGACCCTAAACCGTCCCCGTCCCCTAACCCTAACCCTAGCCCGAACCCTAACCCTAACACTTCCCCGAAGCCTTCCCCTCACCCGTCCCCTAATCCTAACCCGTACGCTCACACTAACCCGCGCCCTCACACGTACGCTCCCCCTAAACCGTTGTCGTACCCTCACCTGGACCCTAAACCGTCCCCGTCCCCTAACCCTAACCCTAGCCCGAACCCTAACACTAACCCTTCCCCGAAGCCTTCCCCTCACCCGTCCCCTAATCCTAACCCGTACCCTAACACTAACCCGGGCCCTCTCACGTACGCTCCCCCTAAACCGTTGTCGTACCCTCACCTGGACCCTAAACCGTCCCCGTCCCCTAACCCTAACCCTAGCCCAAACCCTAACCCTAACCCTTCCCGAAGCATTCCCCTCACCCGTCCCCTAATCCTAACCCGTACGCTCACACTAACCCGCGCCCTCACACGTACGCTCCCCCTAAACCGTTGTCATACCCTTACCTGGACCCTAAACCGTCCCCGTCCCCTAACCCTAACCCTAGCCCGAACCCTAACCCTAACCCTTCCCCGAAGCCTTCCCCTCACCCGGCCCCTAATCCTAACCCGTACGCTCACACTAACCCGCCCCCTCACACGTACGCTCCCCCTAAACCGTTGTCGTACCCTCACCTGGACCCTAAACCGTCCCCGTCCCCTAACCCTAACCCTAGCCCGAACCCTAACCCTAACCCTTCCCCGAAGCCTTCCCCTCACCCGTCCCCTAATCCTAACCCGTACGCTCACACTAACCCGCGCCCTCACACGTACGCTCCCCCTAAACCGTTGTCAGACCCTCACCTGGACCCTAAACCGTCCCCGTCCCCTAACCCTAACCCTAGCCCGAACCCTATCCCTAACCCTTCCCCGAAGCCTTCCCCTCACCCGTCCCCTAATCCTAACCCGTACGCTCACACTAACCCGCGCCCTCACACGTACGCTCCCCCTAAACCGTTGTCGGACCCTCACTTGGACCCTAAACCGTCCCCGTCCCCTAAGCCTAATCCTAGCCCGAACCCTAACCCTAACCCTTCCCCGAAGCCTTCCCCTCACCCGTCCCCTAATCCTAACCCGTACGCTCACACTAACCCGCGCCCTCACACGTACGCTCCCCCTAAACCGTTGTCGTACCCTCACCTGGACCCTAAACCGTCCCCGTCCCCTAACCCTAACCCTAGCCCAAACCCTAACCCTAACCCTTCCCCGAAGCCTTCCCCTCACCCGTCCCCTAATCCTAACCCGTACGCTCACACTAACCCGCGCCCTCACACGTACGCTCCCCCTAAACCGTTGTCGTACCCTCACCTGGACCCTAAACCGTCCCCGTCCCCTAACCCTAACCCTAGCCCTAACCCTAACCCTAACCCTTCCCCGAAGCCTTCCCCTCACCTGTCCCCTAATCCTAACCCGTACGCTCACACTAACCCGCGCCCTCACACGTACACTCCCCCTAAACCGTTGTCGTACCCTCAACTGGACCCTAAACCGTCCCCGTCTCCTAACCCTAACCCTAGCCCGAACCCTAACCCTAACACTTCCCCGAAGCCTTCCCCTCACCCGTCCCCTAATCCTAACCCGTACGCTCACACTAACCCGCGCCCTCACACGTACGCTCCCCCTAAACCGTTGTCGGACCCTCACCTGGACCCTAAACCGTCCCCGTCCCCTAACCCTAACCCTAGCCCGAACCCTAACCCTAACCCTTCCCCGAAGCCTTCCCCTCACCCGTCCCCTAATCCTTACCCGTACGCTCACACTAACCCGCGCCCTCACACGTACGCTCCCCCTAAACCGTTGTCGTACCCTCACCTGGACCCTAAACCGTCCCCGTCCCGTAACCCTAACCCTAGCCCGAACCCTAACCCTAACACTTCCCCGAAGCCTTCCCCTCACCCGTCCCCTAATCCTAACCCGTACGCTCACAATAACCCGCGCCCTCACACGTACGCTCCCCCTAAACCGTTGTCGGACCCTCACCTGGACCCTAAACCGTCCCCGTCCCCTAACCCTAACCCTAGCCCCAACCCTAACCCTAACACTTCCCCGAAGCCTTCCCCTCACCCGTCCCGTAATCCTAACCCGTACGCTCCCACTAACCCGCGCCCTCACACGTACGCTCCCCCTAAACCGTTGTCGGACCCTCACCTGGACCCTAAACCGTCCCCGTCCCCTAACCCTAACCCTAGCCCGAACCCTAACCCTAACCCTTCCCCGAAGCCTTCCACTCACACGTCCCCTAATCCTAACCCGTACGCTCACACTAACCCGCGCCCTCACACGTACGCTCCCCCTAAACCGTTGTCATACCCTTACCTGGACCCTAAACCGTCCCCGTCCCCTAACCCTAACCCTAGCCCGAACCCTAACCCTAACCCTTCCCCGAAGCCTTCCCCTCACCCGGCCCCTAATCCTAACCCGTACGCTCACACTAACCCGCCCCCTCACACGTACGCTCCCCCTAAACCGTTGTCGTACCCTCACCTGGACCCTAAACCGTCCCCGTCCCCTAACCCTAACCCTAGCCCGAACCCTAACCCTAACCCTTCCCCGAAGCCTTCCCCTCACCCGTCCCCTAATCCTAACACGTACGCTCACACTAACCCGCGCCCTCACACGTACGCTCCCCCTAAACCGTTGTCAGACCCTCACCTGGACCCTAAACCGTCCCCGTCCCCTAACCCTAACCCTAGCCCGAACCCTATCCCTAACCCTTCCCCGAAGCCTTCCCCTCACCCGTCCCCTAATCCTAACCCGTACGCTCACACTAACCCGCGCCCTCACACGTACGCTCCCCGTAAACCGTTGTCGGACCCTCACTTGGACCCTAAACCGTCCCCGTCCCCTAAGCCTAATCCTAGCCCGAACCCTAACCCTAACCCTTCCCCGAAGCCTTCCCCTCACCCGTCCCCTAATCCTAACCCGTACGCTCCCACTAACCCGCGCCCTCACACGTACGCTCCCCCTAAACCGTTGTCGTACCCTCACCTGGACCCTAAACCGTCCCCGTCCCCTAACCCTAACCCTAGCCCGAACCCTAACCCTAACCCTTCCCCGAAGCCTTCCCCTCACCCGTCCCCTAATCCTAACCCGTACGCTCACACTAACCCGCGCCCTCACACGTACGCTCCCCCTAAACCGTTGTCGTACCCTCACCTGGACCCTAAACCGTCCCCGTCCCCTAACCCTAACCCTAGCCCAAACCCTAACCCTAACCCTTCCCCGAAGCCTTCCCCTCACCCGTCCCCTAATCCTAACCCGTACGCTCACACTAACCCGCGCCCTCACACGTACGCTCCCCCTAAACCGTTGTCGTACCCTCACCTGGACCCTAAACCGTCCCCGTCCCCTAACCCTAACCCTAGCCCTAACCCTAACCCTAACCCTTCCCCGAAGCCTTCCCCTCACCTGTCCCCTAATCCTAACCCGTACGCTCACACTAACCCGCGCCCTCACACGTACACTCCCCCTAAACCGTTGTCGTACCCTCAACTGGACCCTAAACCGTCCCCGTCTCCTAACCCTAACCCTAGCCCGAACCCTAACCCTAACACTTCCCCGAAGCCTTCCCCTCACCCGTCCCCTAATCCTAACCCGTACGCTCACACTAACCCGCGCCCTCACACGTACGCTCCCCCTAAACCGTTGTCGGACCCTCACCTGGACCCTAAACCGTCCCCGTCCCCTAACCCTAACCCTAGCCCGAACCCTAACCCTAACCCTTCCCCGAAGCCTTCCCCTCACCCGTCCCCTAATCCTTACCCGTACGCTCACACTAACCCGCGCCCTCACACGTACGCTCCCCCTAAACCGTTGTCGTACCCTCACCTGGACCCTAAACCGTCCCCGTCCCGTAACCCTAACCCTAGCCCGAACCCTAACCCTAACACTTCCCCGAAGCCTTCCCCTCACCCGTCCCCTAATCCTAACCCGTACGCTCACAATAACCCGCGCCCTCACACGTACGCTCCCCCTAAACCGTTGTCGGACCCTCACCTGGACCCTAAACCGTCCCCGTCCCCTAACCCTAACCCTAGCCCCAACCCTAACCCTAACACTTCCCCGAAGCCTTCCCCTCACCCGTCCCGTAATCCTAACCCGTACGCTCCCACTAACCCGCGCCCTCACACGTACGCTCCCCCTAAACCGTTGTCGGACCCTCACCTGGACCCTAAACCGTCCCCGTCCCCTAACCCTAACCCTAGCCCGAACCCTAACCCTAACCCTTCCCCGAAGCCTTCCCCTCACACGTCCCCTAATCCTAACCCGTACGCTCACACTAACCCGCGCCCTCACATGTACGCTCCCCCTAAACCGTTGTCGGACCCTCACCTGGACCCTAAACCGTCCCCGTCCCCTAACCCTAACCCTAGCCCGAACCCTAACCCTAACCCTTCCCCGAAGCCTTCCCCTCACCCGTCCCCTAATCCTAACCCGTACGCTCACACTAACCCGCGCCCTCACACGTACGCTCCCCCTAAACCGTTGTCGTACCCTCACCTGGATCCTAAACCGTCCCCGTCCCCTAACCCTAACCCTAGCCCGAACCCTAACCCTAACCCTTCCCCGAAGCCTTCCCCTCACCCGTCCCCTAATCCTAACCCGTACGCTCACACTAACCCGCGCCCTCACACGTACGCTCCACCTAAACCGTTGTCGGACCCTCACCTGGACCCTAAACCGTCCCCGTCCCCTAACCCTAACCCTAGCCCGAACCCTAACCCTAACCCTTCCCCGAAGCCTTCCCCTCACCTGTCCCCTAATCCTAAACCGTACGCTCACACTAACCCGCGCCCTCACACGTACGCTCCCCCTAAACCGTTGTCGTACCCTCACCTGGACCCTAAACCGTCCCCGTCCCCTAACCCTAACCCTAGCCCGAACCCTAACCCTAACCCTTCCCCGAAGCCTTCCCCTCACCCGTCCCCTAATCCTAACCCGTACGCTCACACTAACCCGCGCCCTCACACGTACGCTCCCCCTAAACCGTTGTCGGACCCTCACCTGGACCCTAAACCGTCCCCGTCCCCTAACCCTAACACTAGCCCGAACCCTAACCCTAACCCTTCCCCGAAGCCTTCCCCTCACCCGTCTCCTAATCCTAACCCGTACGCTCACACTAACCCGCGCCCTCACACATACGCTCCCCCTAAACCGTTGTCGTACCCTCACCTGGACCCTAAACCGTCCCCGTCCCCTAACCCTAACCCTAGCCCGAACCCTAAACCTTCCCCGAAGCCTTCCCCTCACCCGTCCCCTAATCCTAACCCGTACGCTCACACTAACCCGCGCCCTCACACGTACGCTCCCCCTAAACCGTTGTCGTACCCTCACCTGGACCCTAAACCGTCCCCGTCCCCTAACCCTAACCCTAGCCCGAACCCTAACCCTAACCCTTCCCCGAAGCCTTCCCCTCACCCGTCCCCTAATCCTAACCCGTACGCTCACACTAACCCACGCCCTCACACGTACGCTCCCCCTAAACCGTTGTCGGACCCTCACCTGGACCCTAAACCGTCCCCGTCCCCTAACCCTAACCCTAGCCCGAACCCTAACCCTAACCCTTCCCCGAAGCCTTCCCCTCACCTGTCCCCTAATACTAAACCGTACGCTCACACTAACCCGCGCCCTCACACGTACGCTCCCCCTAAACCGTTGTCGTACCCTCACCTGGACCCTAAACCGTCCCCGTCCCCTAACCCTAACCCTAGCCCGAACCCTAACCCTAACCCTTCCCCGAAGCCTTCCCCTCACCCGTCCCCTAATCCTAACCCGTACGCTCACACTAACCCGCGCCCTCACACGTACGCTCCCCCTAAACCGTTGTCGTACCCTCACCTGGACCCTAAACCGTCCCCGTCCCCTAACCCTAACCTTAGCCCGAACCCTAACCCTAACCCTTCCCCGAAGCCTTCCCCTCACCCGTCCCCTAATCCTAACCCGTACGCTCACACTAACCCGCGCCCTCACACGTACGCTCCCCCTAAACCGTTGTCGGACCCTCACCTGGACCCTAAACCGTCCCCGTCCCCTAACCCTAACCCTAGCCCGAACCCTAACACTAACCCTTCCTCGATGCCTTCCCCTCACCCGTCCCCTAATCCTAACCCGTACGCTCACACTAACCCGCGCCCTCACACGTACGCTCCCCCTAAACCGTTGTCGTACCCTCACCTGGACCCTAAACCGTCCCCGTCCCCTAACCCTAACCCTAGCCCGAACCCTAACCCTAACCCTTCCCCGAAGCCTTCCCCTCACCCGTCCCCTAATCCTAACCCGTACGCTCACACTAACCCGCGCCCTCACACGTACGCTCCCCCTAAACCGTTGTCGTACCCTCACCTGGACCCTAAACCGTCCCCGTCCCCTAACCCTAACCCTAGCCCGAACCCTAACCCTAACCCTTCCCCGAAGCCTTCCCCTCACCCGTCCCCTAATCCTTACCCGTACGCTCACACTAACCCGCGCCCTCACACGTACGCTCCCCCTAAACCGTTGTCGTACCCTCACCTGGACCCTAAACCGTCCCCGTCCCCTAACCCTAACCCTAGCCCGAACCCTAACCCTAACACTTCCCCGAAGCCTTCCCCTCACCCGTCCCCTAATCCTAACCCGTACGCTCACAATAACCCGCGCCCTCACACGTACGCTCCCCCTAAACCGTTGTCGGACCCTCACCTGGACCCTAAACCGTCCCCGTCCCCTAACCCTAACCCTAGCCCCAACCCTAACCCTAACACTTCCCCGAAGCCTTCCCCTCACCCGTCCCGTAATCCTAACCCGTACGCTCCCACTAACCCGCGCCCTCACACGTACGCTCCCCCTAAACCGTTGTCGGACCCTCACCTGGACCCTAAACCGTCCCCGTCCCCTAACCCTAACCCTAGCCCGAACCCTAACCCTAACCCTTCCCCGAAGCCTTCCCCTCACCCGTCCCCTAATCCTAACCCGTACGCTCACACTAACCCGAGCCCTCACATGTACGCTCCCCCTAAACCGTTGTCGGACCCTCACCTGGACCCTAAACCGTCCCCGTCGCCTAACCCTAACCCTAGCCCGAACCCTAACCCTAACCCTTCCCCGAAGCCTTCCCCTCACCCGTCCCCTAATCCTAACCCGTACGCTCACACTAACCCGCGCCCTCACACGTACACTCCCCCTAAACCGTTGTCGTACCCTCACCTGGATCCTAAACCGTCCCCGTCCCCTAACCCTAACCCTAGCCCGAACCCTAACCCTAACCCTTCCCCGAAGCCTTCCCCTCACCCGTCCCCTAATCCTAACCCGTACGCTCACACTAACCCGCGCCCTCACACGTACGCTCCACCTAAACCGTTGTCGGACCCTCACCTGGACCCTAAACCGTCCCCGTCCCCTAACACTAACCCTAGCCCAAACCCTAACCCTAACCCTTCCCCGAAGCCTTCCCCTCACCTGTCCCCTAATCCTAAACCGTACGCTCACACTAACCCGCGCCCTCACACGTACGCTCCCCCTAAACCGTTGTCGTACCCTCACCTGGACCCTAAACCGTCCCCGTCCCCTAACCCTAACCCTAGCCCGAACCCTAACCCTAACCCTTCCCCGAAGCCTTCCCCTCACCCGTCCCCTAATCCTAACCCGTACGCTCACACTAACCCGCGCCCTCACACGTACGCTCCCCCTAAACCGTTGTCGGACCCTCACCTGGACCCTAAACCGTCCCCGTCCCCTAACCCTAACCCTAGCCCAAACCCTAACCCTAACCCTTCCCCGAAGCCTTCCCCTCACCTGTCCCCTAATCCTAAACCGTACGCTCACACTAACCCGCGCCCTCACACGTACGCTCCCCCTAAACCGTTGTCGTACCCTCACCTGGACCCTAAACCGTCCCCGTCCCCTAACCCTAACACTAGCCCGAACCCTAACCCTAACCCTTCCCCGAAGCCTTCCCCTCACCCGTCTCCTAATCCTAACCCGTACGCTCACACTAACCCGCGCCCTCACACGTACGCTCCCCCTAAACCGTTGTCGTACCCTCACCTGGACCCTAAACCGTCCCCGTCCCCTAACCCTAACCCTAGCCCGAACCCTAACCCTTCCCCGAAGCCTTCCCCTCACCCGTCCCCTAATCCTAACCCGTACGCTCACACTAACCCGCGCCCTCACACGTACGCTCCCCCTAAACCGTTGTCGTACCCTCACCTGGACCCTAAACCGTCCCCGTCCCCTAACCCTAACCCTAGCCCGAACCCTAACCCTAACCCTTCCCCGAAGCCTTCCCCTCACCCGTCCCCTAATCCTAACCCGTACGCTCACACTAACCCGCGCCCTCACACGTACGCTCCCCCTAAACCGTTGTCGGACCCTCACCTGGACCCTAAACCGTCCCCGTCCCCTAACCCTAACCCTAGCCCGAACCCTAACCCTAACCCTTCCCCGAAGCCTTCCCCTCACCCGTCCCCTAATACTAAACCGTACGCTCACACTAACCCGCGCCCTCACACGTACGCTCCCCCTAAACCGTTGTCGTACCCTCACCTGGACCCTAAACCGTCCCCGTCCCCTAACCCTAAACCTAGCCCGAACCCTAACCCTAACCCTTCCCCGAAGACTTCCCCTCACCCGTCCCCTAATCCTAACCCGTACGCTCACACTAACCCACGCCCTCACACGTACGCTCCCCCTAAACCGTTGTCGTACCCTCACCTGGACCCTAAACCGTCCCCGTCCCCTAACCCTAACCCTAGCCCGAACCCTAACCCTAACCCTTCCCCGAAGCCTTCCCCTCACCCTTCCCCTAATCCTAACCCGTACGCTCACAATAACCCGCGCCCTCACACGTACGCTCCCCCTAAACCGTTGTTGTACCCTCACCTGGACCCTAAACCGTCCCCATCCCCTAACCCTAACCCTAGCCCGAACCCTAACCCTTACCCTTCCCCGAAGCCTTCCCCTCACCCGTCCCCTAATCCTAACCCGTACGCTCACACTAACCCGCGCCCTCACACGTACGCTCCCCCTAAACCGTTGTCGTACCCTCACCTGGACCCTAAACCGTCCCCGTCCCCTAACCCTAACCCTAGCCCAAACCCTAACCCTAACCCTTCCCCGAAGCCTTCCCCTCACCCGTCCCCTAATCCTAACCCGTACGCTCACACTAACCCGCGCCCTCACACGTACGCTCCCCCTAAACCGTTGTCGTACCCTCACCTGGACCCTAAACCGACCCCGTCCCCTAACCCTAACCCTAGCCGGAACCCTAACCCTAACACTTCCCCGAAGCCTTCCCCTCACCCGTCTCCTAATCCTAACCCGTACGCTCACACTAACCCGTGCCCTCACACGTACGCTCCCCCTAAACCGTTGTCGTACCCTCACCTGGACCCTAAACTGTCCCCGTCCCCTAAACCTAGCCCGAACCCTAACCCTAACACTTCCCCGAAGCCTTCCCCTCACCCTTCCCCTAATCCTAACCCGTACGCTCACACTAACCCGCGCCCTCACACGTACGCTCCCCCTAAACCGTTGTCGTACCCTCACCTGGACCCTAAACCGTACCCGTCCCCTAACCCTAACCCTAGCCCGAACCCTAACCCGAACCCTTCCCCGAAGCCTTCCCCTCACCCGTCCCCTAATCCTAACCCTTACGCTCACACTAACTCGCGCCCTCACACGTACGCTCCCCCTAAACCGTTGTCGTACCCTCACCTGGACCCTAAACTGTCCCCGTCCCCTAAACCTAGCCCGAACCCTAACCCTAACACTTCCCCGAAGCCTTCCCCTCAACCGTCCCCTAATCCTAACCCGTACGCTCACACTAACCCGCGCCCTCACACGTACGCTCCCCCTAAACCGTTGTCGTACCCTCACCTGGACCCTAAACCGTCCCCGTCCCCTAACCCTAACCCTAGCCCGAACCCTAACCCTTCCCCGAAGCCTTCCCCTCACCCGTCCCCTAATCCTAACCCGTACGCTCACACTAACCCGCGCCCTCACACGTACGCTCCCCCTAAACCGTTGTCGTACCCTCACCTGGACCCTAAACCGTCCCCGTCCCCTAACCCTAACCCTAGCCCGAACCCTAACCCTAAACCTTCCCCGAAGCCTTCCCCTCACCCGTCCCCTAATCCTAACCCGTACGCTCACACTAACCCGCGCCCTCACACGTACGCTCCCCCTAAACCGTTGTCGGACCCTCACCTGGACCCTAAACCGTCCCCGTCCCCTAACCCTAACCCTAGCCCGAACCCTAACCCTAACCCTTCCCCGAAGCCTTCCCCTCACCTGTCCCCTAATACTAAACCGTACGCTCACACTAACCCGCGCCCTCACACGTACGCTCCCCCTAAACCGTTGTCGTACCCTCACCTGGACCCTAAACCGTCCCCGTCCCCTAACCCTAAACCTAGCCCGAACCCTAACCCTAACCCTTCCCCGAAGCCTTCCCCTCACCCGTCCCCTAATCCTAACCCGTACGCTCACACTAACCCGCGCCCTCACACGTACGCTCCCCCTAAACCGTTGTCGTACCCTCACCTGGACCCTAAACCGTCCCCGTCCCCTAACCCTAACCCTAGCCCGAACCCTAACACTTCCCCGAAGCCTTCCCCTCACCCGTCCCCTAATCCTAACCCGTACGCTCACACTAACCCGCGCCCTCACACGTACGCTCCCCCTAAACCGTTGTCGTACCCTCACCTGGACCCTAAACCGTCCCCGTCCCCTAACCCTAACCCTAGCCCGAACCCTAACCCTAACCCTTCCCCGAAGACTTCCCCTCACCCGTCCCCTAATCCTAACCCGTACGCTCACACTAACCCGCGCCCTCACACGTACGCTCCCCCTAAACCGTTGTCGTACCCTCACCTGGACCCTAAACCGTCCCCGTCCCCTAAACCTAACCCTAGCCCGAACCCTAACCCTTCCCCAAAGCCTTCCCCTCACCCGTCCCCTAATCCTAACCCGTACGCTCACACTAACCCGCGCCCTCACACGTACGCTCCCCCTAAACCATTGTCGTACCCTCACCTGGACCCTAAACCGTCCCCGTCCCCTAACCCTAACACTAGCCCGAACCCTAAACCTTCTCCGAAGCCTTCCCCTCACCTGTCCCCTAATCCTAACCCGTACGCTCACACTAACCCGCGCCCTCACACGTACGCTCCCCCTAAACCGTTGTCGTACCCTCACCTGGACCCTAAACCATCCCCGTCCCCTAACCCTAACCCTAGCCCGAACCCTAACCCTAACCCTTCCCCGAAGCCTTCCCCTCACCCGTCCCCTAATCCTAACCCGTACGCTCACACTAACCCGCGCCCTCACACGTACGCTCCCCCTAAACCGTTGTCGTACCCTCACCTGGACCCTAAACCGTCCCCGTCCCCTAACCCTAACCCTAGCCCGAACACTAACCCTAACCCTTCCCCGAAGCCTTCCCCTCACCCGTCCCCTAATCCTAACCCGTACGCTCACACTAACCCACGCCCTCACACGTACGCTCCCCCTAAACCGTTGTCAGACCCTCACCTGGACCCTAAACCGTCCCCGTCCCCTAACCCTAACCCTAGCCCAAACCCTAACCCTAACCCTTCCCCGAAGCCTTCCCCTCACCCATCCCCTAATCCTAACACGTACGCTCACACTAACCCGCGCCCTCACACGTACGCTCCCCCTAAACCGTTGTCGTACCCTCACCTGGACCCTAAACCGTCCCCGTCCCCTAACCCTAACCCTAGCCCGAACCCTAACCCTAACCCTTCCCCGAAGCCTTCCCCTCACCCGTCTCCTAATCCTAACCCGTACGCTCACACTAACCCACGCCCTCACACGTACGCTCCCCCTAAACCGTTGTCGTACCCTCACCTGGACCCTAAACCGTCCCCGTCCCCTAACCCTAACCCTAGCCCGAACCCCAACCCTAACACTTCCCTGAAGCCTTCCCCTCAACCGTCCCCTAATCCTAACCCGTACGCTCACACTAACCCGCGACCTCACACGTACGCTCACCCTAAACCGTTGTCGGACCCTCACCTGGACCCTAAACCGTCCCCGTGCCCTAACCCTAACCCTAGCCCGAACCCTAACCCTAACCCTTCCCCGAAGCCTTCCCCTCACCCGTCCCCTAATCCTAACCCGTACCCTAACACTAACCCGCGCCCTCTCACGTACGCTCCCCCTAAACCGTTGTCGTACACTCACCTGGACCCTAAACCGTCCCCGTCCCCTAACCCTAACCCTAGCCCGAACCCTAACCCTAACCCTTCCCCGAAGCCTTCCCCTCACCCGTCCCCTAATCCTAACCCGTACGCTCACACTAACCCGCGCCCTCACACGTACGCTCCCCCTAAACCGTTGTCGTACCCTCACCTGGACCCTAAACCGTCCCCGTCCCCTAACCCTAACCCTAGACCGAACCCTAACCCTAACCCTTCCCCGAAGCCTTCCCCTCACCCGTCCCCTAATCCTAACCCGTACGCTCACACTAACCCGCGCCCTCACACGTACGCTCCCCCTAAACCGTTGTCGTACCCTCACCTGGACCCTAAACCGTCCCCGTCCCCTAACCCTAACCCTAGCCCGAACCCTAACCCTAACACTTCCCCGAAGCCTTCCCCTCACCCGTCCCCTAATCCTAACCTGTACGCTCACAATAACCCGCGCCCTCACACGTACGCTCCCCCTAAACCGTTGTCGGACCCTCACCTGGACCCTAAACCGTCCCCGTCCCCTAACCCTAACCCTAGCCCCAACCCTAACCCTAACACTTCCCCGAAGCCTTCCCCTCACCCGTCCCGTAATCCTAACCCGTACGCTCCCACTAACCCGCGCCCTCACACGTACGCTCCCCCTAAACCGTTGTCGGACCCTCACCTGGACCCTAAACCGTCCCCGTCCCCTAACCCTAACCCTAGCCCGAACCCTAACCCTAACACTTCCCCGAAGCCTTCCCTCACCCGTCCCCTAATCCTAACCCGTACGCTCACACTAACCCGCGCCCTCACATGTACGCTCCCCCTAAACCGTTGTCGGACCCTCACCTGGACCCTAAACCGTCCCCGTCCCCTAACCCTAACCCTAGCCCGAACCCTAACCCTAACCCTTCCCCGAAGCCTTCCCCTCACCCGTCCCCTAATCCTAACCCGTACGCTCACACTAACCCGCGCCCTCACACGTACACTCCCCCTAAACAGTTGTCGTACCCTCACCTGGATCCTAAACCGTCCCCGTCCCCTAACCCTAACCCTAGCCCGAACCCTAACCCTAACCCTTCCCCGAAGCCTTCCCCTCACTCGTCCCCTAATCCTAACCCGTACGCTCACACTAACCCGCGCCCTCACACGTACGCTCCACCTAAACCGTTGTCGGACCCTCACCTGGACCCTAAACCGTCCCCGTCCCCTAACCCTAACCCTAGCCCGAACCCTAACCCTAACCCTTCCCCGAAGCCTTCCCCTCACCTGTCCCCTAATCCTAAACCGTACGCTCACACTAACCCGCGCCCTCACACGTACGCTCCCCCTAAACCGTTGTCGTACCCTCACCTGGACCCTAAACCGTCCCCGTCCCCTAACCCTAACCCTAGCCCGAACCCTAACCCTAACCCTTCCCCGAAGCCTTCCCCTCACCCGTGCCCTAATCCTAACCCGTACGCTCACACTAACCCGCGCCCTCACACGTACGCTCCCCCTAAACCGTTGTCGGACCCTCACCTGGACCCTAAACCGTCCCCGTCCCCTAACCCTAAACCTAGCCCAAACCCTAAAACTAACCCTTCCCCGAAGCCTTCCCCTCACCTGTCCCCTAATCCTAAACCGTACGCTCACACTAACCCGCGCCCTCACACGTACGCTCCCCCTAAACCGTTGTCGTACCCTCACCTGGACCCTAAACCGTCCCCGTCCCCTAACCCTAACACTAGCCCGAACCCTAACCCTAACCCTTCCCCGAAACCTTCCCCTCACCCGTCTCCTAATCCTAACCCGTACGCTCACACTAACCCGCGCCCTCACACGTACGCTCCCCCTAAACCGTTGTCGTACCCTCACCTGGACCCTAAACCGTCCCCGTCCCCTAACCCTAACCCTAGCCCGAACCCTAAACCTTCCCCGAAGCCTTCCCCTCACCCGTCCCCTAATCCTAACCCGTACGCTCACACTAACCCGCGCCCTCACACGTACGCTCCCCCTAAACCGTTGTCGTACCCTCACCTGGACCCTAAACCGTCCCCGTCCCTTAACCCTAACCCTAGCCCTAACCCTAACCCTTCCCCGAAGCCTTCCCCTCACCCGTCCCCTAATCCTAAACCGTACGCTCACACTAACCCGCGCCCTCACACGTACGCTCCCCCTAAACCGTTGTCGTACCCTTACCTGGACCCTAAACCGTCCCCGTCCCCTAACCCTAACCCTAGCCCGAACCCTATCCCTAACCCTTCCCCGAAGCCTTCCCCTCACCCGTCCCCTAATCCTAACCCGTACGCTCACACTAACCCGCGCCCTCACACGTACGCTCCCCCTAAACCGTTGTCGGACCCTCACCTGGACCCTAAACCGTCCCCGTCCCCTAAGCCTAATTCTAGCCCGAACCCTAACCCTAACCCTTCCCCGAAGCCTTCCCCTCACCCGTCCCCTAATCCTAACCCATACGCTCCCACTAACCCGCGCCCTCACACGTACGCTCCCCCTAAACCGTTGTCGGACCCTCACCTGGACCCTAAACCGTCCCCGTCCCCTAACCCTAACCCTAGCCCGAACCCTAACCCTAACCCTTCCCCGAAGCCTTCCCCTCACCCGTCCCCTAATCCTAACCCGTACGCTCACACTAACCCGCGCCCTCACACGTACGCTCCCCCTAAACCGTTGTCGTACCCTCACCTGGACCCTAAACCGTCCCCGTCCCCTAACCCTAACCCTAGCCCAAACACTAACCCTAACCCTTCCCCGAAGCCTTCCCCTCACCCGTCCCCTAATCCTAACCCGTACGCTCACACTAACCGGCGCCCTCACACGTACGCTCCCCCTAAACCGTTGTCGTACCCTCACCTGGACCCTAAACTGTCCCCGTCCCCTAACCCTAACCCTAGCCCAAACCCTAACCCTAACCCTTCCCCGAAGCCTTCCCCTCACCCGTCCCCTAATCCTAACCCGTACGCTCACACTAACCCGCGCCCTCACACGTACGCTCCCCCTAAACGGTTGTCGTACCCTAACCTGGACCCTAAACCGTCCCCGTCCCCTAACCCTAACCCTAGCCCGAACCCTAACACTAACCCTTCCCCGAAGCCTTCCCCTCACCCGTCCCCTAATCCTAACCCGTACCCTAACACTAACCCGGGCCCTCTCACGTACGCTCCCCCTAAACTGTTGTCGTACCCTCACCTGGACCCTAAACCGTCCCCGTCCCCTAACCCTAACCCTAGCCCAAACCCTAACCCTAACCCTTCCCGAAGCATTCCCCTCACCCGTCCCCTAATCCTAACCCGTACGCTCACACTAACCCGCGCCCTCACACGTACGCTCCCCCTAAACCGTTGTCGTACCCTTACCTGGACCCTAAACCGTCCCCGTCCCCTAACCCTAACCCTAGCCCGAACCCTAAACCTAACCCTTCCCCGAAGCCTTCCCCTCACCCGGCCCCTAATCCTAACCCGTACGCTCACACTAACCCGCCCCCTCACACGTACGCTCCCCCTAAACCGTTGTCTTACCCTCACCTGGACCCTAAACCGTCCCCGTCCCCTAACCCTAACCCTAGCCCGAACCCTAACCCTAACCCTTCCCCGAAGCCTTCCCCTCACCCGTCCCCTAATCCTAACCCGTACGCTCACACTAACCCGCGCCCTCACACGTACGCTCCCCCTAAACCGTTGTCAGACCCTCACCTGGACCCTAAACCGTCCCCGTCCCCTAACCCTAACCCTAGCCCGAACCCTATCCCTAACCCTTCCCCGAAGCCTTCCCCTCACCCGTCCCCTAATCCTAACCCGTACGCTCACACTAACCCGCGCCCTCACACGTACGCTCCCCCTAAACCGTTGTCGGACCCTCACCTGGACCCTAAACCGTCCCCGTCCCCTAAGCCTAATCCTAGCCCGAACCCTAACCCTAACCCTTCCCCGAAGCCTTCCCCTCACCCGTCCCCTAATCCTAACCCGTACGCTCCCACTAACCCGCGCCCTCACACGTACGCTCCCCCTAAACCGTTGTCGTACCCTCACCTGGACCCTAAACCGTCCCCGTCCCCTAACCCTAACCCTAGCCCGAACCCTAACCCTAACCCTTCCCCGAAGCCTTCCCCTCACCCGTCCCCTAATCCTAACCCGTACGCTCACACTAACCCGCGCCCTCACACGTACGCTCCCCCTAAACCGTTGTCGTACCCTCACCTGGACCCTAAACCGTCCCCGTCCCCTAACCCTAACCCTAGCCCAAACCCTAACCCTAACCCTTCCCCGAAGCCTTCCCCTCACCCGTCCCCTAATCCTAACCCGTACGCTCACACTAACCCGCGCCCTCACACGTACGCTCCCCCTAAACCGTTGTCGTACCCTCACCTGGACCCTAAACCGTCCCCGTCCCCTAACCCTAACCCTAGCCCGAACCCTAACCCTAACCCTTCCCCGAAGCCTTCCCCTCACCCGTCCCCTAATCCTAACCCGTACGCTCACACTAACCCGCGCCCTCACACGTACACTCCCCCTAAACCGTTGTCGTACCCTCACCTGGACCCTAAACCGTCCCCGTCTCCTAACCCTAACCCTAGCCCGAACCCTAACCCTAACACTTCCCCGAAGCCTTCCCCTCACCCGTCCCCTAATCCTAACCCGTACGCTCACACTAACCCGCGCCCTCACACGTACGCTCCCCCTAAACCGTTGTCGGACCCTCACCTGGACCCTAAACCGTCCCCGTTCCCTAACCCTAACCCTAGCCCGAACCCTAACCCTAACCCTTCCCCGAAGCCTTCCCCTCACCCGTCCCCTAATCCTAACCCGTACCCTAACACTAACCCGCGCCCTCTCACGTACGCTCCCCCTAAACCGTTGTCGTACCCTCACCTGGACCCTAAACCGTCCCCGTCCCCTAACCCTAACCCTAGCCCGAACCCTAACCCTAACCCTTCCCCGAAGCCTTCCCCTCACCCGTCCCCTAATCCTAACCCGTACGCTCACACTAACCCGCGCCCTCACACGTACGCTCCCCCTAAACCGTTGTCGTACCCTCACCTGGACCCTAAACCGTCCCCGTCCCCTAACCCTAACCCTAGCCCGAACCCTAACCCTAACCCTTCCCCGAAGCCTTCCCCTCACCCGTCCCCTAATCCTAACCCGTACGCTCACAATAACCCGCGCCCTCACACGTACGCTCCCCCTAAACCGTTGTCGTACCCTCACCTGGACCCTAAACCGTCCCCATCCCCTAACCCTAACCCTAGCCCGAACCCTAACCCTAACCCTTCCCCGAAGCCTTCCCCTCACCCGTCCCCTAATCCTAACCCCTACGCTCACACTAACCCGCGCCCTCACACGTACGCTCCCCCTAAACCGTTGTCGTACCCTCACCTGGACCCTAAACCGTCCCCGTCCCCTAACCCTAACCCTAGCCCGAACCCTAACCCTAACCCTTCCCCGAAGCCTTCCCCTCACCCGTCCCCTAATCCTAACCCTTACGCTCACACTAAGTCGCGCCCTGACACGTACGCTCCCCCTAAACCGTTGTCGTACCCTCACCTGGACCCTAAACCGTCCCCGTCCCCTAACCCTAGCCCGAACCCTAACCCTAACCCTTCCCCGAAGCCTTCCCCTCACCCGTCCCCTAATCCTAACCCGTATGCTCACACTAACCCGCGCCCTCACACGTACGCTCCCCCTAAACCGTTGTCGTACCCTCACCTGGACCCTAAACCGTCCCCGTCCCCTAACCCTAACCCTAGCCCGAACCCTAACCCTAACACTTCCCCGAAGCCTTCCCCTCACCCGTCCCCTAATCCTAACCCGTACGCTCACACTAAACCGCGCCCTCACACGTACGCTCCCCCTAAACCGTTGTCAGACCCTCACCTGGACCCTAAACCGTCCCCGTCCCCTAACCCTAACCCTAGCCCGAACCCTAACCCTAACCCTTCCCCGAAGCCTTCCCCTCACCCGTC
Source organism: Leucopleurus acutus (assembly GCF_964270905.1). Lineage (NCBI taxonomy): Eukaryota > Metazoa > Chordata > Mammalia > Artiodactyla > Delphinidae > Leucopleurus > Leucopleurus acutus. The sequence continues at coordinate 94,073 of NW_028138934.1, forward strand.
CGCTAATCCTAACCCGTACGCTCACACTAACCCGCGCCCTCACACGTACGCTCCCCCTAAACCGTTGTCGTACCCTCACCTGGACCCTAAACCGTCCCCGTCCCCTAACCCTAACCCTAGCCCGAACCCTAACCCTAACCCTTCCCCGAAGCCTTCCCCTCACCCGTCCCCTAATCCTAACCCGTACGCTCACACTAACCCGCGCCCTCACACGTACGCTCCCCCTAAACCGTTGTCGTACCCTCACCTGGACCCTAAACCGTCCCCGTCCCATAACCCTAACCCTAGCCCGAACCCTAACCCTAACCCTTCCCCGAAGCCTTCCCCTCACCCGTCCCCTAATCCTAACCCGTACGCTCACACTAACCCGCGCCCTCACACGTACGCTCCCCCTAAACCGTTGTCGGACCCTCACCTGGACCCTAAACCGTCCCCGTCCCCTAACCCTAACCCTAGCCCGAACCCTAACCCTAACCCTTCCCCGAAGCCTTCCCCTCACCCGTCCCCTAATCCTAACCCGTACGCTCACACTAACCCGCGCCCTCACACGTACGCTCCCCCTAAACCGTTGTCGTACCCTCACCTGGACCCTAAACCGTCCCCGTCCCCTAACCCTAACCCTAGCCCAAACCCTAACCCTAACCCTTCCCCGAAGCCTTCCCCTCACCCTTCCCCTAATCCTAACCCGTACGCTCCCACTAAACCACGCCCTCACACGTTCGCTCCCCCTAAACCGTTGTCGTACCCTCACCTGGACCCTAAACCGTCCCCGTCCCCTAACCCTAACCCTAGCCCGAACCCTAACCCTAACCCTTCCCCGAAGCCTTCCCCTCACCCGTCCCCTAATCCTAACCCGTACGCTCACACTAACCCGCGCCCTCACACGTACGCTCCCCCTAAACCGTTGTCGTACCCTCACCTGGACCCTAAACCGTCCCCGTCCCCTAACCCTAACCCTAGCCCGAACCCTAACCCTAACCCTTCCCCGAAGCCTTCCCCTCACCCGTCCCCTAATCCTAACCCGTACGCTCACACTAACCCGCGCCCTCACACGTACGCTCCCCCGAAACCGTTGTCGGACCCTCACCTGGACCCTAAACCGTCCCCGTCCCCTAAGCCTAATCCTAGCCCGAACCCTAACCCTAACCCTTCTCCGAAGCCTTCCCCTCACCCGTCCCCTAATCCTAACCCGTACGCTCCCACTAACCCGCGCCCTCACACGTACGCTCCCCCTAAACCGTTGTCGTACCCTCACCTGGACCCTAAACCGTCCCCGTCCCCTAACCCTAACCCTAGCCCGAACCCTAACCCTAACCCTTCCCCGAAGCCTTCCCCTCACCCGTCCCCTAATCCTAACCCGTACGCTCACACTAACCCGCGCCCTCACACGTACGCTCCCCCTAAACCGTTGTCGTACCCTCACCTGGACCCTAAACCGTCCCCGTCCCCTAACCCTAACCCTAGCCCAAACCCTAACCCTAACCCTTCCCCGAAGCCTTCCCCTCACCCTTCCCCTAATCCTAACCCGTACGCTCCCACTAACCCGCGCCCTCACACGTACGCTCCCCCTAAACCGTTGTCGTACCCTCACCTGGACCCTAAACCGTCCCCGTCCCCTAACCCTAACCCTAGCCCGAACCCTAACCCTAACCCTTCCCCGAAGCCTTCCCCTCACCCGTCCCCTAATCCTAACCCGTACGCTCACACTAACCCGCGCCCTCACACGTACGCTCCCCCTAAACCGTTGTCGTACCCTCACCTGGACCCTAAAACGTCCCCGTCCCCTAACCCTAACCCTAGCCCGAACCCTAACCCTAACCCTTCCCAGAAGCCTTCCCCTCACCCGTCCCCTAATCCTAACCCGTACCCTAACACTAACCCGCGCCCTCTCACGTACGCTCCCCCTAAACCGTTGTCGTACCCTCACCTGGACCCTAAACCGTCCCCGTCCCCTAACCCTAACCCTAGCCCGAACCCTAACCCTAACCCTTCCCCGAAGCCTTCCCCTCACCCGTCCCCTAATCCTAACCCGTACGCTCACACTAACCCGCGCCCTCACACGTACGCTCCCCCGAAACCGTTGTCGGACCCTCACCTGGACCCTAAACCGTCCCCGTCCCCTAAGCCTAATCCTAGCCCGAACCCTAACCCTAACCCTTCTCCGAAGCCTTCCCCTCACCCGTCCCCTAATCCTAACCCGTACGCTCCCACTAACCCGCGCCCTCACACGTACGCTCCCCCTAAACCGTTGTCGTACCCTCACCTGGACCCTAAACCGTCCCCGTCCCCTAACCCTAACCCTAGCCCGAACCCTAACCCTAACCCTTCCCCGAAGCCTTCCCCTCACCCGTCCCCTAATCCTAACCCGTACGCTCACACTAACCCGCGCCCTCACACGTACGCTCCCCCTAAACCGTTGTCGTACCCTCACCTGGACCCTAAACCGTCCCCGTCCCCTAACCCTAACCCTAGCCCAAACCCTAACCCTAACCCTTCCCCGAAGCCTTCCCCTCACCCTTCCCCTAATCCTAACCCGTACGCTCCCACTAACCCACGCCCTCACACGTTCGCTCCCCCTAAACCGTTGTCGTACCCTCACCTGGACCCTAAACCGTCCCCGTCCCCTAACCCTAACCCTAGCCCGAACCCTAACCCTAACCCTTCCCCGAAGCCTTCCCCTCACCCGTCCCCTAATCCTAACCCGTACGCTCACACTAACCCGCGCCCTCACACGTACGCTCCCCCTAAACCGTTGTCGTACCCTCACCTGGACCCTAAACCGTCCCCGTCCCCTAACCCTAACCCTAGCCCGAACCCTAACCCTAACCCTTCCCCGAAGCCTTCCCCTCACCCGTCCCCTAATCCTAACCCGTACGCTCACACTAACCCGCGCCCTCACACGTACGCTCCCCCGAAACCGTTGTCGGACCCTCACCTGGACCCTAAACCGTCCCCGTCCCCTAAGCCTAATCCTAGCCCGAACCCTAACCCTAACCCTTCTCCGAAGCCTTCCCCTCACCCGTCCCCTAATCCTAACCCGTACGCTCCCACTAACCCGCGCCCTCACACGTACGCTCCCCCTAAACCGTTGTCGTACCCTCACCTGGACCCTAAACCGTCCCCGTCCCCTAACCCTAACCCTAGCCCGAACCCTAACCCTAACCCTTCCCCGAAGCCTTCCCCTCACCCGTCCCCTAATCCTAACCCGTACGCTCACACTAACCCGCGCCCTCACACGTACGCTCCCCCTAAACCGTTGTCGTACCCTCACCTGGACCCTAAACCGTCCCCGTCCCCTAACCCTAACCCTAGCCCAAACCCTAACCCTAACCCTTCCCCGAAGCCTTCCCCTCACCCTTCCCCTAATCCTAACCCGTACGCTCCCACTAACCCGCGCCCTCACACGTACGCTCCCCCTAAACCGTTGTCGTACCCTCACCTGGACCCTAAACCGTCCCCGTCCCCTAACCCTAACCCTAGCCCGAACCCTAACCCTAACCCTTCCCCGAAGCCTTCCCCTCACCCGTCCCCTAATCCTAACCCGTACGCTCACACTAACCCGCGCCCTCACACGTACGCTCCCCCTAAACCGTTGTCGTACCCTCACCTGGACCCTAAACCGTCCCCGTCCCCTAACCCTAACCCTAGCCCGAACCCTAACCCTAACCCTTCCCAGAAGCCTTCCCCTCACCCGTCCCCTAATCCTAACCCGTACCCTAACACTAACCCGCGCCCTCTCACGTACGCTCCCCCTAAACCGTTGTCGTACCCTCACCTGGACCCTAAACCGTCCCCGTCCCCTAACCCTAACCCTAGCCCGAACCCTAACCCTAACCCTTCCCTGAAGCCTTCCCCTCACCCGTCCCCTAATCCTAACCCGTACGCTCACACTAACCCGCGCCCTCACACGTACGCTCCCCCTAAACCGTTGTCGTACCCTCACCTGGACCCTAAACCGTCCCCGTCCCCTAACCCTAACCCTAGCCCGAACCCTAACCCTAACCCTTCCCCGAAGCCTTCCCCTCACCCGTCCCCTAATCCTAACCCGTACGCTCACAATAACCCGCGCCCTGACACGTACGCTCCCCCTAAACCGTTGTCGGACCCTCACCTGGACCCTAAACCGTCCCCGTCCCCTAACCCTAACCCTAGCCCAAACCCTAACCCTAACCCTTCCCCGAAGCCTTCCCCTCACCTTTCCCCTAATCCTAACCCGTACGCTCCCACTAACCCGCGCCCTCACACGTACGCTCCCCCTAAACCGTTGTCGTACCCTCACCTGGACCCTAAACCGTCCCCGTCCCCTAACCCTAACCCTAGCCCGAACCCTAACCCTAACCCTTCCCCGAAGCCTTCCCCTCACCCGTCCCCTAATCCTAACCCGTACGCTCACACTAACCCGCGCCCTCACACGTACGCTCCCCCGAAACCGTTGTCGGACCCTCACCTGGACCCTAAACCGTCCCCGTCCCCTAAGCCTAATCCTAGCCCGAACCCTAACCCTAACCCTTCTCCGAAGCCTTCCCCTCACCCGTCCCCTAATCCTAACCCGTACGCTCCCACTAACCCGCGCCCTCACACGTACGCTCCCCCTAAACCGTTGTCGTACCCTCTCCTGGACCCTAAACCGTCCCCGTCTCCTAACCCTAACCCTAGCCCGAACCCTAACCCTAACACTTCCCCGAAGCCTTCCCCTCACCCGTCCCCTAATCCTAACCCGTACGCTCACACTAACCCGCGCCCTCACACGTACGCTCCCCCTAAACCGTTGTCGTACCCTCACCTGGACCCTAAACCGTCCCCGTCCCCTAACCCTAACCCTAGCCCGAACCCTAACCCTAACCCTTCCCCGAAGCCTTCCCCTCACCCGTCCCCTAATCCTAACCCGTACGCTCACACTAACCCGCGCCCTCACACGTACGCTCCCCCTAAACCGTTGTCGTACCCTCACCTGGACCCTAAACCGTCCCAGTCCCCTAACCCTAACCCTAGCCCAAACCCTAACCCTAAACCTTCCCCGAAGCCTTCCCCTCACCCTTCCCCTAATCCTAACCCGTACGCTCCCACTAACCCGCGCCCTCACACGTACGCTCCCCCTAAACCGTTGTCGTACCCTCACCTGGACCCTAAACCGTCCCCGTCCCCTAACCCTAACCCTAGCCCGAACCCTAACCCTAACCCTTCCCCGAAGCCTTCCCCTCACCCGTCCCCTAATCCTAACCCGTACGCTCACACTAACCCGCGCCCTCACACGTACGCTCCCCCTAAACCATTGTCGTACCCTCACCTGGACCCTAAACCGTCCCCGTCCCCTAACCCTAACCCTAGCCCGAACCCTAACCCTAACCCTTCCCCGAAGCCTTCCCCTCACCCGTCCCCTAATCCTAACCCGTACGCTCACACTAACCCGCGCCCTCACACGTACGCTCCCCCTAAACCGTTGTCGTACCCTCACCTGGACCCTAAACCGTCCCCGTCCCCTAACCCTAACCCTAGCCCGAACCCTAACCCTAACCCTTCCCCGAAGCCTTCCCCTCACCCGTCCCCTAATCCTAACCCGTACGCTCACACTAACCCGCGCCCTCACACGTACGCTCCCCCTAAACCGTTGTCGTACCCTCACCTGGACCCTAAACCGTCCCCGACCCCTAACCCTAACCCTAGCCCGAACCCTAACCCTAACCCTTCCCCGAAGCCTTCTCCTCACCCGTCCCCTAATCCTAACCCGTACGCTCACACTAACCCGCGCCCTCACACGTACGCTCCCCCTAAACCGTTGTCGTACCCTCACCTGGACCCTAAACCGTCCCCGTCCCCTAACCCTAACCCTAGCCCGAACCCTAACCCTAACCCTTCCCCGAAGCCTTCCCCTCACCCGTCCCCTAATCCTAACCCGTACGCTCCCACTAACCCGCGCCCTCACACGTACGCTCCCCCTAAACCGTTGTCGTACCCTCACCTGGACCCTAAACCGTCCCCGTCCCCTAACCCTAACCCTAGCCCGAACCCTAACCCTAACCCTTCCCCGAAGCCTTCCCCTCACCCGTCCCCTAATCCTAACCCGTACGCTCACACTAACCCGCGCCCTCACACGTACGCTCCCCCTAAACCGTTGTCGGACCCTCACCTGGACCCTAAACCGTCCCCGTCCCCTAACCCTAACCCTAGCCCGAACCCTAACCCTAACCCTTCCCCGAAGCCTTCCCCTCACCCGTCCCCTAATCCTAACCCGTACGCTCACACTAACCCGCGCCCTCACACGTACGCTCCCCCGAAACCGTTGTCGGACCCTCACCTGGACCCTAAACCGTCCCCGTCCCCTAAGCCTAATCCTAGCCCGAACCCTAACCCTAACCCTTCTCAGAAGCCTTCCCCTCACCCGTACCCTAATCCTAACCCGTACGCTCCCACTAACCCACGCCCTCACACGTACGCTCCCCCTAAACCGTTGTCGTACCCTCACCTGGACCCTAAACCGTCCCCGTCCCCTAACCCTAACCCTAGCCCGAACCCTAACCCTAACCCTTCCCCGAAGCCTTCCCCTCACCCGTCCCCTAATCCTAACCCGTACGCTCACACTAACCCGCGCCCTCACACGTACGCTCCCCCTAAACCGTTGTCGTACCCTCACCTGGACCCTAAACCGTCCCCGTCCCCTAACCCTAACCCTAGCCCGAACCCTAACACTAACCCTTCCCCGAAGCCTTCCCCTCACCCGTCCCCTAATCCTAACCCGTACCCTAACACTAACCCGGGCCCTCTCACGTACGCTCCCCCTAAACCGTTGTCGTACCCTCACCTGGACCCTAAACCGTCCCCGTCCCCTAACCCTAACCCTAGCCCAAACCCTAACCCTAACCCTTCCCGAAGCATTCCCCTCACCCGTCCCCTAATCCTAACCCGTACGCTCACACTAACCCGCGCCCTCACACGTACGCTCCCCCTAAACCGTTGTCGTACCCTTACCTGGACCCTAAACCGTCCCCGTCCCCTAACCCTAACCCTAGCCCGAACCCTAACCCTAACCCTTCCCCGAAGCCTTCCCCTCACCCGGCCCCTAATCCTAACCCGTACGCTCACACTAACCCGCCCCCTCACACGTACGCTCCCCCTAAACCGTTGTCGTACCCTCACCTGGACCCTAAACCGTCCCCGTCCCCTAACCCTAACCCTAGCCCGAACCCTAACCCTAACCCTTCCCCGAAGCCTTCCCCTCACCCGTCCCCTAATCCTAACCCGTACGCTCACACTAACCCGCGCCCTCACACGTACGCTCCCCCTAAACCGTTGTCAGACCCTCACCTGGACCCTAAACCGTCCCCGTCCCCTAACCCTAACCCTAGCCCGAACCCTATCCCTAACCCTTCCCCGAAGCCTTCCCCTCACCCGTCCCCTAATCCTAACCCGTACGCTCACACTAACCCGCGCCCTCACACGTACGCTCCCCCTAAACCGTTGTCGGACCCTCACCTGGACCCTAAACCGTCCCCGTCCCCTAAGCCTAATCCTAGCCCGAACCCTAACCCTAACCCTTCCCCGAAGCCTTCCCCTCACCCGTCCCCTAATCCTAACCCGTACGCTCCCACTAACCCGCGCCCTCACACGTACGCTCCCCCTAAACCGTTGTCGTACCCTCACCTGGACCCTAAACCGTCCCCGTCCCCTAACCCTAACCCTAGCCCGAACCCTAACCCTAACCCTTCCCCGAAGCCTTCCCCTCACCCGTCCCCTAATCCTAACCCGTACGCTCACACTAACCCGCGCCCTCACACGTACGCTCCCCCTAAACCGTTGTCGTACCCTCACCTGGACCCTAAACCGTCCCCGTCCCCAACCCTAACCCTAGCCCAAACCCTAACCCTAACCCTTCCCCGAAGCCTTCCCCTCACCCGTCCCCTAATCCTAACCCGTACGCTCACACTAACCCGCGCCCTCACACGTACGCTCCCCCTAAACCGTTGTCGTACCCTCACCTGGACCCTAAACCGTCCCCGTCCCCTAACCCTAACCCTAGCCCGAACCCTAACCCTAACACTTCCCCGAAGCCTTCCCCTCACCTGTCCCCTAATCCTAACCCGTACGCTCACACTAACCCGCGCCCTCACACGTACACTCCCCCTAAACCGTTGTCGTACCCTCACCTGGACCCTAAACCGTCCCCGTCTCCTAACCCTAACCCTAGCCCGAACCCTAACCCTAACACTTCCCCGAAGCCTTCCCCTCACCCGTCCCCTAATCCTAACCCGTACGCTCACACTAACCCGCGCCCTCACACGTACGCTCCCCCTAAACCGTTGTCGGACCCTCACCTGGACCCTAAACCGTCCCCGTCCCCTAACCCTAACCCTAGCCCGAACCCTAACCCTAACCCTTCCCCGAAGCCTTCCCCTCACCCGTCCCCTAATCCTAACCCGTACCCTAACACTAACCCGCGCCCTCTCACGTACGCTCCCCCTAAACCGTTGTCGTACCCTCACCTGGACCCTAAACCGTCCCCGTCCCCTAACCCTAACCCTAGCCCGAACCCTAACCCTAACCCTTCCCCGAAGCCTTCCCCTCACCTGTCCCCTAATCCTAACCCGTACGCTCACACTAACCCGCGCCCTCACACGTACACTCCCCCTAAACCGTTGTCGTACCCTCACCTGGACCCTAAACCGTCCCCGTCTCCTAACCCTAACCCTAGCCCGAACCCTAACCCTAACACTTCCCCGAAGCCTTCCCCTCACCCGTCCCCTAATCCTAACCCGTACGCTCACACTAACCCGCGCCCTCACACGTACGCTCCCCCTAAACCGTTGTCGGACCCTCACCTGGACCCTAAACCGTCCCCGTCCCCTAACCCTAACCCTAGCCCGAACCCTAACCCTAACCCTTCCCCGAAGCCTTCCCCTCACCCGTCCCCTAATCCTAACCCGTACCCTAACACTAACCCGCGCCCTCTCACGTACGCTCCCCCTAAACCGTTGTCGTACCCTCACCTGGACCCTAAACCGTCCCCGTCCCCTAACCCTAACCCTAGCCCGAACCCTAACCCTAACCCTTCCCCGAAGCCTTCCCCTCACCCGTCCCCTAATCCTAACCCGTACGCTCACACTAACCCGCGCCCTCACACGTACGCTCCCCCTAAACCGTTGTCGTACCCTCACCTGGACCCTAAACCGTCCCCGTCCCCTAACCCTAACCCTAGCCCGAACCCTAACCCTAACCCTTCCCCGAAGCCTTCCCCTCACCCGTCCCCTAATCCTAACCCGTACGCTCACAATAACCCGCGCCCTCACACGTACGCTCCCCCTAAACCGTTGTCGTACCCTCACCTGGACCCTAAACCGTCCCCATCCCCTAACCCTAACCCTAGCCTGAACCCTAACCCTAACCCTTCCCCGAAGCCTTCCCCTCACCCGTCCCCTAATCCTAACCCCTACGCTCACACTAACCCGCGCCCTCACACGTACGCTCCCCCTAAACCGTTGTCGTACCCTCACCTGGACCCTAAACCGTCCCCGTCCCCTAACCCTAACCCTAGCCCGAACCCTAACCCTAACCCTTCCCCGAAGCCTTCCCCTCACCCGTCCCCTAATCCTAACCCTTACGCTCACACTAAGTCGCGCCCTGACACGTACGCTCCCCCTAAACCGTTGTCGTACCCTCACCTGGACCCTAAACCGTCCCCGTCCCCTAACCCTAGCCCGAACCCTAACCCTAACCCTTCCCCGAAGCCTTCCCCTCACCCGTCCCCTAATCCTAACCCGTATGCTCACACTAACCCGCGCCCTCACACGTACGCTCCCCCTAAACCGTTGTCGTACCCTCACCTGGACCCTAAACCGTCCCCGTCCCCTAACCCTAACCCTAGCCCGAACCCTAACCCTAACCCTTCCCCGAAGCCTTCCCCTCACCCGTCCCCTAATCCTAACCCGTACGCTCACACTAAACCGCGCCCTCACACGTACGCTCCCCCTAAACCGTTGTCAGACCCTCACCTGGACCCTAAACCGTCCCCGTCCCCTAACCCTAACCCTAGCCCGAACCCTAACCCTAACCCTTCCCCGAAGCCTTCCCCTCACCCGTCCCCTAATCCTAACCCGTACGCTCACACTAACCCGCGCCCTCACACGTACGCTCCCCCTAAACCGTTGTCGTACCCTCACCTGGACCCTAAACCGTCCCCGTCCCCTAACCCTAACCCTAGCCCGAACCCTAACCCTAACCCTTCCCCGAAGCCTTCCCCTCACCCGTCCCCTAATCCTAACCCGTACGCTCACACTAACCCGCGCCCTCACACGTACGCTCCCCCTAAACCGTTGTCGTACCCTCACCTGGACCCTAAACCGTCCCCGTCCCATAACCCTAACCCTAGCCCGAACCCTAACCCTAACCCTTCCCCGAAACCTTCCCCTCACCCGTCCCCTAATCCTAACCCGTACGCTCACACTAACCCGCGCCCTCACACGTACGCTCCCCCTAAACCGTTGTCGGACCCTCACCTGGACCCTAAACCGTCCCCGTCCCCTAACCCTAACCCTAGCCCGAACCCTAACCCTAACCCTTCCCCGAAGCCTTCCCCTCACCCGTCCCCTAATCCTAACCCGTACGCTCACACTAACCCGCGCCCTCACACGTACGCTCCCCCTAAACCGTTGTCGTACCCTCACCTGGACCCTAAACCGTCCCCGTCCCCTAACCCTAACCCTAGCCCAAACCCTAACCCTAACCCTTCCCCGAAGCCTTCCCCTCACCCTTCCCCTAATCCTAACCCGTACGCTCCCACTAAACCACGCCCTCACACGTTCGCTCCCCCTAAACCGTTGTCGTACCCTCACCTGGACCCTAAACCGTCCCCGTCCCCTAACCCTAACCCTAGCCCGAACCCTAACCCTAACCCTTCCCCGAAGCCTTCCCCTCACCCGTCCCCTAATCCTAACCCGTACGCTCACACTAACCCGCGCCCTCACACGTACGCTCCCCCTAAACCGTTGTCGTACCCTCACCTGGACCCTAAACCGTCCCCGTCCCCTAACCCTAACCCTAGCCCGAACCCTAACCCTAACCCTTCCCCGAAGCCTTCCCCTCACCCGTCCCCTAATCCTAACCCGTACGCTCACACTAACCCGCGCCCTCACACGTACGCTCCCCCGAAACCGTTGTCGGACCCTCACCTGGACCCTAAACCGTCCCCGTCCCCTAAGCCTAATCCTAGCCCGAACCCTAACCCTAACCCTTCTCCGAAGCCTTCCCCTCACCCGTCCCCTAATCCTAACCCGTACGCTCCCACTAACCCGCGCCCTCACACGTACGCTCCCCCTAAACCGTTGTCGTACCCTCACCTGGACCCTAAACCGTCCCCGTCCCCTAACCCTAACCCTAGCCCGAACCCTAACCCTAACCCTTCCCCGAAGCCTTCCCCTCACCCGTCCCCTAATCCTAACCCGTACGCTCACACTAACCCGCGCCCTCACACGTACGCTCCCCCTAAACCGTTGTCGTACCCTCACCTGGACCCTAAACCGTCCCCGTCCCCTAACCCTAACCCTAGCCCAAACCCTAACCCTAACCCTTCCCCGAAGCCTTCCCCTCACCCTTCCCCTAATCCTAACCCGTACGCTCCCACTAACCCGCGCCCTCACACGTACGCTCCCCCTAAACCGTTGTCGTACCCTCACCTGGACCCTAAACCGTCCCCGTCCCCTAACCCTAACCCTAGCCCGAACCCTAACCCTAACCCTTCCCCGAAGCCTTCCCCTCACCCGTCCCCTAATCCTAACCCGTACGCTCACACTAACCCGCGCCCTCACACGTACGCTCCCCCTAAACCGTTGTCGTACCCTCACCTGGACCCTAAACCGTCCCCGTCCCCTAACCCTAACCCTAGCCCGAACCCTAACCCTAACCCTTCCCCGAAGCCTTCCCCTCACCCGTCCCCTAATCCTAACCCGTACCCTAACACTAACCCGCGCCCTCTCACGTACGCTCCCCCTAAACCGTTGTCGTACCCTCACCTGGACCCTAAACCGTCCCCGTCCCCTAACCCTAACCCTAGCCCGAACCCTAACCCTAACCCTTCCCCGAAGCCTTCCCCTCACCCGTCCCCTAATCCTAACCCGTACGCTCACACTAACCCGCGCCCTCACACGTACGCTCCCCCTAAACCGTTGTCGTACCCTCACCTGGACCCTAAACCGTCCCCGTCCCCTAACCCTAACCCTAGCCCGAACCCTAACCCTAACCCTTCCCCGAAGCCTTCCACTCACCCGTCCCCTAATCCTAACCCGTACGCTCACACTAACACGCGCCCTCACACGTACGCTCCCCCGAAACCGTTGTCGGACCCTCACCTGGACCCTAAACCGTCCCCGTCCCCTAAGCCTAATCCTAGCCCGAACCCTAACCCTAACCCTTCTCCGAAGCCTTCCCCTCACCCGTCCCCTAATCCTAACCCGTACGCTCCCACTAACCCGCGCCCTCACACGTACGCTCCCCCGAAACCGTTGTCGGACCCTCACCTGGACCCTAAACCGTCCCCGTCCCCTAAGCCTAATCCTAGCCCGAACCCTAACCCTAACCCTTCCCAGAAGCCTTCCCCTCACCCGTCCCCTAATCCTAACCCGTACCCTAACACTAACCCGCGCCCTCTCACGTACGCTCCCCCTAAACCGTTGTCGTACCCTCACCTGGACCCTAAACCGTCCCCGTCCCCTAACCCTAACCCTAGCCCGAACCCTAACCCTAACCCTTCCCTGAAGCCTTCCCCTCACCCGTCCCCTAATCCTAACCCGTACGCTCACACTAACCCGCGCCCTCACACGTACGCTCCCCCTAAACCGTTGTCGTACCCTCACCTGGACCCTAAACCGTCCCCGTCCCCTAACCCTAACCCTAGCCCGAACCCTAACCCTAACCCTTCCCCGAAGCCTTCCCCTCACCCGTCCCCTAATCCTAACCCGTACGCTCCCACTAACCCGCGCCCTCACACGTACGCTCCCCCTAAACCGTTGTCGTACCCTCACCTGGACCCTAAACCGTCCCCGTCCCCTAACCCTAACCCTAGCCCGAACCCTAACCCTAACCCTTCCCCGAAGCCTTCCCCTCACCCGTCCCCTAATCCTAACCCGTACGCTCACACTAACCCGCGCCCTCACACGTACGCTCCCCCTAAACCATTGTCGTACCCTCACCTGGACCCTAAACCGTCCCCGTCCCCTAACCCTAACCCTAGCCCGAACCCTAACCCTAACCCTTCCCCGAAGCCTTCCCCTCACCCGTCCCCTAATCCTAACCCGTACGCTCACACTAACCCGCGCCCTCACACGTACGCTCCCCCTAAACCGTTGTCGTACCCTCACCTGGACCCTAAACCGTCCCCGTCCCCTAACCCTAACCCTAGCCCGAACCCTAACCCTAACCCTTCCCCGAAGCCTTCCCCTCACCCGTCCCCTAATCCTAACCCGTACGCTCACACTAACCCGCGCCCTCACACGTACGCTCCCCCTAAACCGTTGTCGTACCCTCACCTGGACCCTAAACCGTCCCCGACCCCTAACCCTAACCCTAGCCCGAACCCTAACCCTAACCCTTCCCCGAAGCCTTCCCCTCACCCGTCCCCTAATCCTAACCCGTACGCTCACACTAACCCGCGCCCTCACACGTACGCTCCCCCTAAACCGTTGTCGTACCCTCACCTGGACCCTAAACCGTCCCCGTCCCCTAACCCTAACCCTAGCCCGAACCCTAACCCTAACCCTTCCCCGAAGCCTTCCCCTCACCCGTCCCCTAATCCTAACCCGTACGCTCCCACTAACCCGCGCCCTCACACGTACGCTCCCCCTAAACCGTTGTCGTACCCTCACCTGGACCCTAAACCGTCCCCGTCCCCTAACCCTAACCCTAGCCCGAACCCTAACCCTAACCCTTCCCCGAAGCCTTCCCCTCACCCGTCCCCTAATCCTAACCCGTACGCTCACACTAACCCGCGCCCTCACACGTACGCTCCCCCTAAACCGTTGTCGGACCCTCACCTGGACCCTAAACCGTCCCCGTCCCCTAACCCTAACCCTAGCCCGAACCCTAACCCTAACCCTTCCCCGAAGCCTTCCCCTCACCCGTCCCCTAATCCTAACCCGTACGCTCACACTAACCCGCGCCCTCACACGTACGCTCCCCCGAAACCGTTGTCGGACCCTCACCTGGACCCTAAACCGTCCCCGTCCCCTAAGCCTAATCCTAGCCCGAACCCTAACCCTAACCCTTCTCAGAAGCCTTCCCCTCACCCGTACCCTAATCCTAACCCGTACGCTCCCACTAACCCACGCCCTCACACGTACGCTCCCCCTAAACCGTTGTCGTACCCTCACCTGGACCCTAAACCGTCCCCGTCCCCTAACCCTAACCCTAGCCCGAACCCTAACCCTAACCCTTCCCCGAAGCCTTCCCCTCACCCGTCCCCTAATCCTAACCCGTACGCTCACACTAACCCGCGCCCTCACACGTACGCTCCCCCTAAACCGTTGTCGTACCCTCACCTGGACCCTAAACCGTCCCCGTCCCCTAACCCTAACCCTAGCCCGAACCCTAACACTAACCCTTCCCCGAAGCCTTCCCCTCACCCGTCCCCTAATCCTAACCCGTACCCTAACACTAACCCGGGCCCTCTCACGTACGCTCCCCCTAAACCGTTGTCGTACCCTCACCTGGACCCTAAACCGTCCCCGTCCCCTAACCCTAACCCTAGCCCAAACCCTAACCCTAACCCTTCCCGAAGCATTCCCCTCACCCGTCCCCTAATCCTAACCCGTACGCTCACACTAACCCGCGCCCTCACACGTACGCTCCCCCTAAACCGTTGTCGTACCCTTACCTGGACCCTAAACCGTCCCCGTCCCCTAACCCTAACCCTAGCCCGAACCCTAACCCTAACCCTTCCCCGAAGCCTTCCCCTCACCCGGCCCCTAATCCTAACCCGTACGCTCACACTAACCCGCCCCCTCACACGTACGCTCCCCCTAAACCGTTGTCGTACCCTCACCTGGACCCTAAACCGTCCCCGTCCCCTAACCCTAACCCTAGCCCGAACCCTAACCCTAACCCTTCCCCGAAGCCTTCCCCTCACCCGTCCCCTAATCCTAACCCGTACGCTCACACTAACCCGCGCCCTCACACGTACGCTCCCCCTAAACCGTTGTCAGACCCTCACCTGGACCCTAAACCGTCCCCGTCCCCTAACCCTAACCCTAGCCCGAACCCTATCCCTAACCCTTCCCCGAAGCCTTCCCCTCACCCGTCCCCTAATCCTAACCCGTACGCTCACACTAACCCGCGCCCTCACACGTACGCTCCCCCTAAACCGTTGTCGGACCCTCACCTGGACCCTAAACCGTCCCCGTCCCCTAAGCCTAATCCTAGCCCGAACCCTAACCCTAACCCTTCCCCGAAGCCTTCCCCTCACCCGTCCCCTAATCCTAACCCGTACGCTCCCACTAACCCGCGCCCTCACACGTACGCTCCCCCTAAACCGTTGTCGTACCCTCACCTGGACCCTAAACCGTCCCCGTCCCCTAACCCTAACCCTAGCCCGAACCCTAACCCTAACCCTTCCCCGAAGCCTTCCCCTCACCCGTCCCCTAATCCTAACCCGTACGCTCACACTAACCCGCGCCCTCACACGTACGCTCCCCCTAAACCGTTGTCGTACCCTCACCTGGACCCTAAACCGTCCCCGTCCCCTAACCCTAACCCTAGCCCAAACCCTAACCCTAACCCTTCCCCGAAGCCTTCCCCTCACCCGTCCCCTAATCCTAACCCGTACGCTCACACTAACCCGCGCCCTCACACGTACGCTCCCCCTAAACCGTTGTCGTACCCTCACCTGGACCCTAAACCGTCCCCGTCCCCTAACCCTAACCCTAGCCCGAACCCTAACCCTAACCCTTCCCCGAAGCCTTCCCCTCACCTGTCCCCTAATCCTAACCCGTACGCTCACACTAACCCGCGCCCTCACACGTACACTCCCCCTAAACCGTTGTCGTACCCTCACCTGGACCCTAAACCGTCCCCGTCTCCTAACCCTAACCCTAGCCCGAACCCTAACCCTAACACTTCCCCGAAGCCTTCCCCTCACCCGTCCCCTAATCCTAACCCGTACGCTCACACTAACCCGCGCCCTCACACGTACGCTCCCCCTAAACCGTTGTCGGACCCTCACCTGGACCCTAAACCGTCCCCGTCCCCTAACCCTAACCCTAGCCCGAACCCTAACCCTAACCCTTCCCCGAAGCCTTCCCCTCACCCGTCCCCTAATCCTAACCCGTACCCTAACACTAACCCGCGCCCTCTCACGTACGCTCCCCCTAAACCGTTGTCGTACCCTCACCTGGACCCTAAACCGTCCCCGTCCCCTAACCCTAACCCTAGCCCGAACCCTAACCCTAACCCTTCCCCGAAGCCTTCCCCTCACCTGTCCCCTAATCCTAACCCGTACGCTCACACTAACCCGCGCCCTCACACGTACACTCCCCCTAAACCGTTGTCGTACCCTCACCTGGACCCTAAACCGTCCCCGTCTCCTAACCCTAACCCTAGCCCGAACCCTAACCCTAACACTTCCCCGAAGCCTTCCCCTCACCCGTCCCCTAATCCTAACCCGTACGCTCACACTAACCCGCGCCCTCACACGTACGCTCCCCCTAAACCGTTGTCGGACCCTCACCTGGACCCTAAACCGTCCCCGTCCCCTAACCCTAACCCTAGCCCGAACCCTAACCCTAACCCTTCCCCGAAGCCTTCCCCTCACCCGTCCCCTAATCCTAACCCGTACCCTAACACTAACCCGCGCCCTCTCACGTACGCTCCCCCTAAACCGTTGTCGTACCCTCACCTGGACCCTAAACCGTCCCCGTCCCCTAACCCTAACCCTAGCCCGAACCCTAACCCTAACCCTTCCCCGAAGCCTTCCCCTCACCCGTCCCCTAATCCTAACCCGTATGCTCACACTAACCCGCGCCCTCACACGTACGCTCCCCCTAAACCGTTGTCGTACCCTCACCTGGACCCTAAACCGTCCCCGTCCCCTAACCCTAACCCTAGCCCGAACCCTAACCCTAACCCTTCCCCGAAGCCTTCCCCTCACCCGTCCCCTAATCCTAACCCGTACGCTCACAATAACCCGCGCCCTCACACGTACGCTCCCCCTAAACCGTTGTCGTACCCTCACCTGGACCCTAAACCGTCCCCGTCCCCTAACCCTAACCCTAGCCTGAACCCTAATCCTAACCCTTCCCCGAAGCCTTCCCCTCACCCGTCCCCTAATCCTAACCCCTACGCTCACACTAACCCGCGCCCTCACACGTACGCTCCCCCTAAACCGTTGTCGTACCCTCACCTGGACCCTAAACCGTCCCCGTCCCCTAACCCTAACCCTAGCCCGAACCCTAACCCTAACCCTTCCCCGAAGCCTTCCCCTCACCCGTCCCCTAATCCTAACCCTTACGCTCACACTAAGTCGCGCCCTGACACGTACGCTCCCCCTAAACCGTTGTCGTACCCTCACCTGGACCCTAAACCGTCCCCGTCCCCTAACCCTAGCCCGAACCCTAACCCTAACCCTTCCCCGAAGCCTTCCCCTCACCCGTCCCCTAATCCTAACCCGTATGCTCACACTAACCCGCGCCCTCACACGTACGCTCCCCCTAAACCGTTGTCGTACCCTCACCTGGACCCTAAACCGTCCCCGTCCCCTAACCCTAACCCTAGCCCGAACCCTAACCCTAACCCTTCCCCGAAGCCTTCCCCTCACCCGTCCCCTAATCCTAACCCGTACGCTCACACTAAACCGCGCCCTCACACGTACGCTCCCCCTAAACCGTTGTCAGACCCTCACCTGGACCCTAAACCGTCCCCGTCCCCTAACCCTAACCCTAGCCCGAACCCTAACCCTAACCCTTCCCCGAAGCCTTCCCCTCACCCGTCCCCTAATCCTAACCCGTACGCTCACACTAACCCGCGCCCTCACACGTACGCTCCCCCTAAACCGTTGTCGTACCCTCACCTGGACCCTAAACCGTCCCCGTCCCCTAACCCTAACCCTAGCCCGAACCCTAACCCTAACCCTTCCCCGAAGCCTTCCCCTCACCCGTCCCCTAATCCTAACCCGTACGCTCACACTAACCCGCGCCCTCACACGTACGCTCCCCCTAAACCGTTGTCGTACCCTCACCTGGACCCTAAACCGTCCCCGTCCCATAACCCTAACCCTAGCCCGAACCCTAACCCTAACCCTTCCCCGAAGCCTTCCCCTCACCCGTCCCCTAATCCTAACCCGTACGCTCACACTAACCCGCGCCCTCACACGTACGCTCCCCCTAAACCGTTGTCGGACCCTCACCTGGACCCTAAACCGTCCCCGTCCCCTAACCCTAACCCTAGCCCGAACCCTAACCCTAACCCTTCCCCGAAGCCTTCCCCTCACCCGTCCCCTAATCCTAACCCGTACGCTCACACTAACCCGCGCCCTCACACGTACGCTCCCCCTAAACCGTTGTCGTACCCTCACCTGGACCCTAAACCGTCCCCGTCCCCTAACCCTAACCCTAGCCCAAACCCTAACCCTAACCCTTCCCCGAAGCCTTCCCCTCACCCTTCCCCTAATCCTAACCCGTACGCTCCCACTAAACCACGCCCTCACACGTTCGCTCCCCCTAAACCGTTGTCGTACCCTCACCTGGACCCTAAACCGTCCCCGTCCCCTAACCCTAACCCTAGCCCGAACCCTAACCCTAACCCTTCCCCGAAGCCTTCCCCTCACCCGTCCCCTAATCCTAACCCGTACGCTCACACTAACCCGCGCCCTCACACGTACGCTCCCCCTAAACCGTTGTCGTACCCTCACCTGGACCCTAAACCGTCCCCGTCCCCTAACCCTAACCCTAGCCCGAACCCTAACCCTAACCCTTCCCCGAAGCCTTCCCCTCACCCGTCCCCTAATCCTAACCCGTACGCTCACACTAACCCGCGCCCTCACACGTACGCTCCCCCGAAACCGTTGTCGGACCCTCACCTGGACCCTAAACCGTCCCCGTCCCCTAAGCCTAATCCTAGCCCGAACCCTAACCCTAACCCTTCTCCGAAGCCTTCCCCTCACCCGTCCCCTAATCCTAACCCGTACGCTCCCACTAACCCGCGCCCTCACACGTACGCTCCCCCTAAACCGTTGTCGTACCCTCACCTGGACCCTAAACCGTCCCCGTCCCCTAACCCTAACCCTAGCCCGAACCCTAACCCTAACCCTTCCCCGAAGCCTTCCCCTCACCCGTCCCCTAATCCTAACCCGTACGCTCACACTAACCCGCGCCCTCACACGTACGCTCCCCCTAAACCGTTGTCGTACCCTCACCTGGACCCTAAACCGTCCCCGTCCCCTAACCCTAACCCTAGCCCAAACCCTAACCCTAACCCTTCCCCGAAGCCTTCCCCTCACCCTTCCCCTAATCCTAACCCGTACGCTCCCACTAACCCGCGCCCTCACACGTACGCTCCCCCTAAACCGTTGTCGTACCCTCACCTGGACCCTAAACCGTCCCCGTCCCCTAACCCTAACCCTAGCCCGAACCCTAACCCTAACCCTTCCCCGAAGCCTTCCCCTCACCCGTCCCCTAATCCTAACCCGTACGCTCACACTAACCCGCGCCCTCACACGTACGCTCCCCCTAAACCGTTGTCGTACCCTCACCTGGACCCTAAACCGTCCCCGTCCCCTAACCCTAACCCTAGCCCGAACCCTAACCCTAACCCTTCCCCGAAGCCTTCCCCTCACCCGTCCCCTAATCCTAACCCGTACCCTAACACTAACCCGCGCCCTCTCACGTACGCTCCCCCTAAACCGTTGTCGTACCCTCACCTGGACCCTAAACCGTCCCCGTCCCCTAACCCTAACCCTAGCCCGAACCCTAACCCTAACCCTTCCCCGAAGCCTTCCCCTCACCCGTCCCCTAATCCTAACCCGTACGCTCACACTAACCCGCGCCCTCACACGTACGCTCCCCCTAAACCGTTGTCGTACCCTCACCTGGACCCTAAACCGTCCCCGTCCCCTAACCCTAACCCTAGCCCGAACCCTAACCCTAACCCTTCCCCGAAGCCTTCCACTCACCCGTCCCCTAATCCTAACCCGTACGCTCACACTAACACGCGCCCTCACACGTACGCTCCCCCGAAACCGTTGTCGGACCCTCACCTGGACCCTAAACCGTCCCCGTCCCCTAAGCCTAATCCTAGCCCGAACCCTAACCCTAACCCTTCTCCGAAGCCTTCCCCTCACCCGTCCCCTAATCCTAACCCGTACGCTCCCACTAACCCGCGCCCTCACACGTACGCTCCCCCTAAACCGTTGTCGTACCCTCACCTGGACCCTAAACCGTCCCCGTCCCCTAACCCTAACGCTAGCCCGAACCCTAACCCTAACCCTTCCCCGAAGCCTTCCCCTCACCCGTCCCCTAATCCTAACCCGTACGCTCACACTAACCCGCGCCCTCACACGTACGCTCCCCCTAAACCGTTGTCGTACCCTCACCTGGACCCTAAACCGTCCCCGTCCCCTAACCCTAACCCTAGCCCAAACCCTAACCCTAACCTTTCCCCGAAGCCTTCCCCTCACCCTTCCCCTAATCCTAACCCGTACGCTCCCACTAACCCACGCCCTCACACGTTCGCTCCCCCTAAACCGTTGTCGTACCCTCACCTGGACCCTAAACCGTCCCCGTCCCCTAACCCTAACCCTAGCCCGAACCCTAACCCTAACCCTTCCCCGAAGCCTTCCCCTCACCCGTCCCCTAATCCTAACCCGTACGCTCACAATAACCCGCGCCCTGACACGTACGCTCCCCCTAAACCGTTGTCGGACCCTCACCTGGACCCTAAACCGTCCCCGTCCCCTAACCCTAACCCTAGCCCAAACCCTAACCCTAACCCTTCCCCGAAGCCTTCCCCTCACCTTTCCCCTAATCCTAACCCGTACGCTCCCACTAACCCGCGCCCTCACACGTACGCTCCCCCTAAACCGTTGTCGTACCCTCACCTGGACCCTAAACCGTCCCCGTCCCCTAACCCTAACCCTAGCCCGAACCCTAACCCTAACCCTTCCCCGAAGCCTTCCCCTCACCCGTCCCCTAATCCTAACCCGTACGCTCACACTAACCCGCGCCCTCACACGTACGCTCCCCCGAAACCGTTGTCGGACCCTCACCTGGACCCTAAACCGTCCCCGTCCCCTAAGCCTAATCCTAGCCCGAACCCTAACCCTAACCCTTCTCCGAAGCCTTCCCCTCACCCGTCCCCTAATCCTAACCCGTACGCTCCCACTAACCCGCGCCCTCACACGTACGCTCCCCCTAAACCGTTGTCGTACCCTCACCTGGACCCTAAACCGTCCCCGTCCCCTAACCCTAACCCTAGCCCGAACCCTAACCCTAACCCTTCCCCGAAGCCTTCCCCTCACCCGTCCCCTAATCCTAACCCGTACGCTCACACTAACCCGCGCCCTCACACGTACGCTCCCCCTAAACCGTTGTCGTACCCTCACCTGGACCCTAAACCGTCCCCGTCCCCTAACCCTAACCCTAGCCCAAACCCTAACCCTAACCCTTCCCCGAAGCCTTCCCCTCACCCTTCCCCTAATCCTAACCCGTACGCTCCCACTAACCCACGCCCTCACACGTTCGCTCCCCCTAAACCGTTGTCGTACCCTCACCTGGACCCTAAACCGTCCCCGTCCCCTAACCCTAACCCTAGCCCGAACCCTAACCCTAACCCTTCCCCGAAGCCTTCCCCTCACCCGTCCCCTAATCCTAACCCATACGCTCACACTAACCCGCGCCCTCACACGTACGCTCCCCCTAAACCGTTGTCGTACCCTCACCTGGACCCTAAACCGTCCCCGTCCCCTAACCCTAACCCTAGCCCGAACCCTAACCCTAACCCTTCCCCGAAGCCTTCCCCTCACCCGTCCCCTAATCCTAACCCGTACGCTCACACTAACCCGCGCCCTCACACGTACGCTCCCCCGAAACCGTTGTCGGACCCTCACCTGGACCCTAAACCGTCCCCTTCCCCTAAGCCTAATCCTAGCCCGAACCCTAACCCTAACCCTTCTCCGAAGCCTTCCCCTCACCCGTCCCCTAATCCTAACCCGTACGCTCCCACTAACCCGCGCCCTCACACGTACGCTCCCCCTAAACCGTTGTCGTACCCTCACCTGGACCCTAAACCGTCCCCGTCCCCTAACCCTAACCCTAGCCCGAACCCTAACCCTAACCCTTCCCCGAAGCCTTCCCCTCACCCGTCCCCTAATCCTAACCCGTACGCTCACACTAACCCGCGCCCTCACACGTACGCTCCCCCTAAACCGTTGTCGTACCCTCACCTGGACCCTAAACCGTCCCCGTCCCCTAACCCTAACCCTAGCCCAAACCCTAACCCTAACCCTTCCCCGAAGCCTTCCCCTCACCCTTCCCCTAATCCTAACCCGTACGCTCCCACTAACCCGCGCCCTCACACGTACGCTCCCCCTAAACCGTTGTCGTACCCTCACCTGGACCCTAAACCGTCCCCGTCCCCTAACCCTAACCCTAGCCCGAACCCTAACCCTAACCCTTCCACGAAGCCTTCCCCTCACCCGTCCCCTAATCCTAACCCGTACGCTCACACTAACCCGCGCCCTCACACGTACGCTCCCCCTAAACCGTTGTCGTACCCTCACCTGGACCCTAAACCGTCCCCGTCCCCTAACCCTAACCCTAGCCCGAACCCTAACCCTAACCCTTCCCAGAAGCCTTCCCCTCACCCGTCCCCTAATCCTAACCCGTACCCTAACACTAACCCGCGCCCTCTCACGTACGCTCCCCCTAAACCGTTGTCGTACCCTCACCTGGACCCTAAACCGTCCCCGTCCCCTAACCCTAACCCTAGCCCGAACCCTAACCCTAACCCTTCCCTGAAGCCTTCCCCTCACCCGTCCCCTAATCCTAACCCATACGCTCACACTAACCCGCGCCCTCACACGTACGCTCCCCCTAAACCGTTGTCGTACCCTCACCTGGACCCTAAACCGTCCCCGTCCCCTAACCCTAACCCTAGCCCGAACCCTAACCCTAACCCTTCCCCGAAGCCTTCCCCTCACCCGTCCCCTAATCCTAACCCGTACGCTCACAATAACCCGCGCCCTGACACGTACGCTCCCCCTAAACCGTTGTCGGACCCTCACCTGGACCCTAAACCGTCCCCGTCCCCTAACCCTAACCCTAGCCCGAACCCTAACCCTAACCCTTCCCCGAAGCCTTCCCCTCACCCGTCCCCTAATCCTAACCCGTACGCTCACACTAACCCGCGCCCTCACACGTACGCTCCCCCTAAACCATTGTCGTACCCTCACCTGGACCCTAAACCGTCCCCGTCCCCTAACCCTAACCCTAGCCCGAACCCTAACCCTAACCCTTCCCCGAAGCCTTCCCCTCACCCGTCCCCTAATCCTAACCCGTACGCTCACACTAACCCGCGCCCTCACACGTACGCTCCCCCGAAACCGTTGTCGGACCCTCACCTGGACCCTAAACCGTCCCCGTCCCCTAAGCCTAATCCTAGCCCGAACCCTAACCCTAACCCTTCTCCGAAGCCTTCCCCTCACCCGTCCCCTAATCCTAACCCGTACGCTCCCACTAACCCGCGCCCTCACACGTACGCTCCCCCTAAACCGTTGTCGTACCCTCACCTGGACCCTAAACCGTCCCCGTCCCCTAACCCTAACCCTAGCCCGAACCCTAACCCTAACCCTTCCCCGAAGCCTTCCCCTCACCCGTCCCCTAATCCTAACCCGTACGCTCACACTAACCCGCGCCCTCACACGTACGCTCCCCCTAAACCGTTGTCGTACCCTCACCTGGACCCTAAACCGTCCCCGTCCCCTAACCCTAACCCTAGCCCAAACCCTAACCCTAACCCTTCCCCGAAGCCTTCCCCTCACCCTTCCCCTAATCCTAACCCGTACGCTCCCACTAACCCGCGCCCTCACACGTACGCTCCCCCTAAACCGTTGTCGTACCCTCACCTGGACCCTAAACCGTCCCCGTCCCCTAACCCTAACCCTAGCCCGAACCCTAACCCTAACCCTTCCCCGAAGCCTTCCCCTCACCCGTCCCCTAATCGTAACCCGTACGCTCACACTAACCCGCGCCCTCACACGTACGCTCCCCCTAAACCGTTGTCGTACCCTCACCTGGACCCTAAACCGTCCCCGTCCCCTAACCCTAACCCTAGCCCGAACCCTAACCCTAACCCTTCCCCGAAGCCTTCCCCTCACCCGTCCCCTAATCCTGACCCGTACGCTCACACTAACCCGCGCCCTCACACGTACGCTCCCCCTAAACCGTTGTCGGACCCTCAGCTGGACCCTAAACCGTCCCCGTCCCCTAACCCTAACCCTAGCCCGAACCCTAACCCTAACCCTTCCCCAAAGCCTTCCCCTCACCTGTCCCCTAATCCTAACCCGTACGCTCACACTAACCCGCGCCCTCACACGTACGCTCACCCTAAACCGTTGTCGGACCCTCAACTGGACCCTAAACCGTCCCCGTCCCCTAACCCTAATCCTAGCCCGAACCCTAACCCTAACCCTTCCCCGAAGCCTTCCCCTCACCCGTCCCCTAATCCTAACCCGTACGCTCACAATAACCCGCGCCCTCACACGTACGCTCCCCCTAAACCGTTGTCGTACCCTCACCTGGACCCTAAACCGTCCCCATCCCCTAACCCTAACCCTAACCCGAACCCTAACCCTAACACTTCCCCGAAGCCTTCCCCTCACCCGTCCCCTAATCTTAACCCGTACGCTCACACTAACCCGCGCCCTCACACGTACGCTCCCCCTAAACCGTTGTCGTACCCTCACCTGGACCCTAAACCGTCCCCGTCCCCTAACCCTAACCCTAGCCCGAACCCTAACCCTAACCCTTCCCCGAAGCCTTCCCCTCACCCGTCCCCTAATCCTAACCCGTACGCTCACACTAACCCGCGCCCTCACACGTCCGCTCCCCCTAAACCGTTGTCGTACCCTCACCTGGACCCTAAACCGTCCCCGTCCCCTAACCCTAACCCTAGCCCGAACCCTAACCCTAACCCTTCCCCGAAGCCTTCCCCTCACCCGTCTCCTAATCCTAACCCGTACGCTCACACTAACCCGTGCCCTCACACGTACGCTCCCCCTAAACCGTTGTCGTACCCTCACCTGGACCCTAAACCGTCCCCGTCCCCTAACCCTAACCCTAGCCCGAACCCTAACCCTAACCCTTCCCCGAAGCCTTCCCCTCACCCGTCCCCTAATCCTAACCCGTACGCTCACACTAACCCGCGCCCTCACACGTACGCTCCCCCTAAACCGTTGTCGTACCCTCACCTGGACTCTAAACCCTCCCCGTCCCCTAACTCTAACCCTAGCCCGAACCCTAACCCTAACCCGTCCCCGAAGTCTTCCCCTCACCCATCCCCTAATCCTAACCCGTACGCTCACACTAACCGGCGCCCTCACACGTACGATCCCCCTAAACCGTTGTCGTACCCTCACCTGGACCCTAAACCGTCCCCGTCCCCTAACCCTAACCCTAGCCCGAACCCTAACCCTAACACTTCCCCGAAGCCTTCCCCTCACCCGTCCCCTAATCCTAACCCTTACGCTCACACTAACTCGCGCCCTCACACGTACGCTCCCCCTAAACCGTTGTCGTACCCTCACCTGGACCCTAAACCGTCCCCGTCCCCTAACCCTAGCCCGAACCCTAACCCTAACCCTTCCCCGAAGCCTTCCCCTCACCCGTCCCCTAATCCTAACCCGTACGCTCACACTAACCCGCGCCCTCACACGTACGCTCCCCCTAAACCGTTGTCAGACCCTCACCTGGACCCTAAACCGTCCCCGTCCCCTAACCCTAACCCTAGCCCAAACCCTAACCCTAACCCTTCCCCGAAGCCTTCCCCTCACCCGTCCCCTAATCCTAACCCGTACGCTCACACTAACCCGCGCCCTCACACGTACGCTCCCCCTAAACCGTTGTCAGACCCTCACCTGGACCCTAAACCGTCCCCGTCCCCTAAGCCTAATCCTAGCCCGAACCCTAACCCTAACCCTTCTCCGAAGCCTTCCCCTCACCCGTACCCTAATCCTAACCCGTACGCTCCCACTAACCCGCGCCCTCACACGTACGCTCCCCCTAAACCGTTGTCGTACCCTCACCTGGACCCTAAACCGTCCCCGTCCCCTAACCCTAACCCTAGCCCGAACCCTAACCCTAACCCTTCCCCGAAGCCTTCCCCTCACCCGTCCCCTAATCCTAACCCGTACGCTCACACTAACCCGCGCCCTCACACGTACGCTCCCCCTAAACCGTTATCGTACCCTCACCTGGACCCTAAACCGTCCCCGTCCCCTAACCCTAACCCTAGCCCGAACCCTAACCCTAACCCTACCCCGAAGCCTTCCCCTCACCCGTCCCCTAATCCTAACCCGTACGCTCACACTAACCCGTGCCCTCACACGTACGCTCCCCCTAAACCGTTGTCGTACCCTCACCTGGACCCTAAACCGTCCCCGTCCCCTAACCCTAACCCTAGCCCGAACCCTAACCCTAACCCTTCCCCGAAGCCTTCCCCTCACCCGTCTCCTAATCCTAACCCGTACGCTCACACTAACCCGCGCCCTCACACGTACGCTCCCCCTAAACCGTTGTCGTACCCTCACCTGGACCCTAAACCATCCCCGTCCCCTAACCCTAACCCTAGCCCGAACCCTAACCCTAACCCTTCCCCGAAGCCTTCCCCTCACCCGTCCCCTAATCCTAACCCGTATGCTCACACTAACCCGCGCCCTCACACGTACGCTCCCCCTAAACAGTTGTCGGACCCTCACCTGGACCCTAAACCGTCCCCGTCCCCTAACCCTAACCCTAGCCCGAACCCTAACCCTAACCCTTCCCCGAAGCCTTCCCCTCACCCGTCCCCGAATCCTAACCCGTACGCTCACACTAACCCGCGCCCTCACACGTACGCTCCCCCTAAACCGTTGTCGTACCCTCACCTGGACCCTAAACCTTCCCCGTCCCCTAACCCTAACCCTAGCCCGAACCCTAACCCTAACCCTTCCCCGAAGCCTTCCCCTCACCCGTCCCCTAATCCTAACCCGTACGCTCACACTAACCCGCGCCCTCACACGTACGCTCCCCCTAAACCGTTGTCGGACCCTCACCTGGACCCTAAACCGTCCCCGTCCCCTAACCCTAACCCTAGCCCGAACCCTAACCCTAACCCTTCCCCGAAGCCTTCCCCTCACCCGTCCCCTAATCCTAACCCGTACGCTCAAACTAACCCGCGCCCTCACACGTACGCTCCCCCTAAACCGTTGTCGTACCCTCACCTGGATCCTAAACCGTCCCCGTCCCCTAACCCTAACCCTAGCCCGAACCCTAACCCAAACCCTTCCCCGAAGCCTTCCCCTCACCCGTCCCCTAATCCTAACCCGTACGCTCACACTAACCCGCGCCCTCACACGTACGCTCCCCCTAAACCGTTGTCGTACCCTCACCTGGACCCTAAACCGTCCCCGTCCCCTAACCCTAACCCTAGCCCGAACCCTAACCCTAACCCTGCCCCGAAGCCTTCCCCTCACCCGTCCCCTAATCCTAACCCGTACGCTCACACTAAACCGCGCCCTCACACGTACGCTCCCCCTAAACCGTTGTCGTACCCTCACCTGGACCCTAAACCGTCCCCATCCCCTAACCCTAACCCTAGCCCGAAACCTAACCCTAACCCTTCCCCGAAGCCTTCCCCTCACCCGTCCCCTAATCCTAACCCGTACGCTCACACTAACCCGCGCCCTCACACGTACGCTCCCCCTAAACCGTTGTCTTACCCTCACCTGGACCCTAAACCGTCCCCGTCCCCTAACCCTAACCCTAGCCTGAACCCTAACCCTAACCCTTCCCCGAAGCCTTCCCCTCACCCGTCCCCTAATCCTAACCCGTACGCTCCCACTAACCCGCGCCCTCACACGTACGCTCCCCCTAAACCGTTGTCGTACCCTCACCTGGACCCTAAACCGTCCCCGTCCCCTAACCCTAACCCTAGCCCCAACCCTAACCCTAACACTTCCCCGAAGCCTTCCCCTCACCCGTCCCGTAATCCTAACCCGTACGCTCCCACTAACCCGCGCCCTCACACGTACGCTCCCCCTAAACCGTTGTCGGACCCTCACCTGGACCCTAAACCGTCCCCGTGCCCTAACCCTAACCCTAGCCCGAACCCTAACCCTAACCCTTCCCCGAAGCCTTCCCCTCACCCGTCCCGTAATCCTAACCCGTACGCTCCCACTAACCCGCGCCCTCACACGTACGCTCCCCCTAAACCGTTGTCGTACCCTCACCTGGACCCTAAACCGTCCCCGTCCCCTAACCCTAACCCTAGCCCGAACCCTAACCCTAACCCTTCCCCGAAGCCTTCCCCTCACCCGTCCCCTAATCCTAACCCGTACGCTCACACTAACCCGCGCCCTCACACGTACGCTCCCCCTAAACCGTTGTCGTACCCTCACCTGGACCCTAAACCGTCCCCGTCCCCTAACCCTAACCCTAGCCCGAACCCTAACCCTAACCCTTCCCCGAAGCCTTCCCCTCACCCGTCCCCTAATCCTAACCCGTACGCTCACACTAACCCGCGCCCTCACACGTACGCTCCCCCTAAACCGTTGTCGTACCCTCACCTGGACCCTAAACCGTCCCCGTCCCCTAACCCTAACCCTAGCCCGAACCCTAACCCTAACCCTGCCCCGAAGCCTTCCCCTCACCCGTCCCCTAATCCTAACCCGTACGCTCACACTAACCCGCGCCCTCACACGTACGCTCCCCCTAAACCGTTGTCGTACCCTCACCTGGACCCTAAACCGTCCCCGTCCCCTAACCCTAACCCTAGCCCGAACCCTAACCCTAACCCTTCCCCGAAGCCTTCCCCTCACCCGTCCCCTAATCCTAACCCGTACGCTCACACTAACCCGCGCCCTCACACGTACACTCCCCCTAAACCGTTGTCTTACCCTCACCTGGACCCTAAACCTTCCCCGTCCCCTAACCCTAACCCTAGCCTGAACCCTAACCCTAACCCTTCCCCGAAGCCTTCCCCTCACCCGTCCCCTAATCCTAACCCGTACGCTCCCACTAACCCGCGCCCTCACACGTACGCTCCCCCTAAACCGTTGTCGGACCCTCACCTGGACCCTAAACCGTCCCCGTCCCCTAACCCTAACCCTAGCCCCAACCCTAACCCTAACACTTCCCCGAAGCCTTCCCCTCACCCGTCCCGTAATCCTAACCCGTACGCTCCCACTAACCCGCGCCCTCACACATACGCTCCCCCTAAACCGTTGTCGGACCCTCACCTGGACCCTAAACCGTCCCCGTGCCCTAACCCTAACCCTAGCCCGAACCCTAACCCTAACCCTTCCCCGAAGCCTTCCCCTCACCCGTCCCGTAATCCTAACCCGTACGCTCCCACTAACCCGCGCCCTCACACGTACGCTCCCCCTAAACCGTTGTCGTACCCTCACCTGGACCCTAAACCGTCCCCGTCCCCTAACCCTAACCCTAGCCCGAACCCTAACCCTAACCCTTCCCCGAAGCCTTCCCCTCACCCGTCCCCTAATCCTAACCCGTACGCTCACACTAACCCGCGCCCTCACACGTACGCTCCCCCTAAACCGTTGTCGTACCCTCACCTGGACCCTAAACCGTCCCCGTCCCCTAACCCTAACCCTAGCCCGAACCCTAACCCTAACCCTTCCCCGAAGCCTTCCCCTCACCCGTCCCGTAATCCTAACCCGTACGCTCACACTAACCCGCGCCCTCACACGTACGCTCCCCCTAAACCGTTGTCGTACCCTCACCTGGTCCCTAAACCGTCCCCGTCCCCTAACCCTAACCCTAGCCCCAACCCTAACCCTAACACTTCCCCGAAGCCTTCCCCTCACCCGTCCCGTAATCCTAACCCGTACGCTCCCACTAACTCGCGCCCTCACACGTACTCTCCCCCTAAACCGTTGTCGGACCCTCACCTGGACCCTAAACCGTCCCCGTCCCCTAACCCTAACCCTACCCCGAACCCTAACCCTAACCCTTCCCCGAAGCCTTCCCCTCACCCGTCCCCTAATCCTAACCCGTACGCTCACGCTAACCCGCGCCCTCACACGTACGCTCCCCCTAAACCGTTGTCGGACCCTCACCTGGACCCTAAACCGTCCCCGTCCCCTAACCCTAACCCTAGCCCGAACCCTAACCCTAACCCTTCCCCGAAGCCTTCCCCTCACCCGTCCCCTAATCCTAACCCGTACGCTCACACTAACCCGCGCCCTCACACGTACGCTCCCCCTAAACCGTTGTCGTACCCTCACCTGCACCCTAAACCGTCCCCGTCCCCTAACCCTAACCCTAGCCCGAACCCTAACCCTAACCCTTCCCCGAAGCCTTCCCCTCACCCGTCCCCTAATCCTAACCCGTACGCTCACACTAACCCGCGCCCTCACACGTACGCTCCCCCTAAACCGTTGTCGTACCCTCACCTGGACCCTAAACCGTCCCCGTCCCCTAACCCTAACCCTAGCCCGAACCCTAACCCTAACCCTTCCCCGAAGCCTTCCCCTCACCCGTCCCCTAATCCTAACCCGTACGCTCACACTAACCCGCGCCCTCACACGTACGCTCCCCCTAAACCGTTGTCGGACCCTCACCTGGACCCTAAACCGTCCCCGTCCCCTAACCCTAACCCTAGCCCGAACCCTAACCCTAACCCTGCCCCGAAGCCTTCCCCTCACCCGTCCCCTAATCCTAACCCGTACGCTCACACTAACCCACGCCCTCACACGTACGCTCCCCCTAAACCGTTGTCGTACCCTCACCTGGACCCTAAACCGTCCCCGTCCCCTAACCCTAACCCTAGCCCGAACCCTAACCCTAACCCTGCCCCGAAGCCTTCCCCTCACCCGTCCCCTAATCCTAACCCGTACGCTCACACTAACCCGCGCCCTCACACGTACGCTCCCCCTAAAACGTTGTCGTACCCTCACATGGACCCTAAACCGTCCCCGTCCCCTAACCCTAACCCTAGCCTGAACCCTAACCCTAACCCTTCCCCGAAGCCTTCCCCTCACCCGTCCCCTAATCCTAACCCGTACGCTCACACTAACCCGCGCCCTCACACGTACGCTCCCCCTAAACCGTTGTCGTACCCTCACCTGGACCCTAAACCGTCCCCGTCCCCTAACCCTAACCCTAGCCCGAACCCTAACCCTAACCCTTCCCCGAAGCCTTCCCCTCACCCGTCCCCTAATCCTAACCCGTACGCTCAAACTAACCCGCGCCCTCACACGTTCGCTCCCCCTAAACCGTGGTCGTACCCTCACCTGGACCCTAAACCGTCCCCGTCCCCTAACCCTAACCCTAGCCCGAACCCTAACCCTAAACCTTCCCGAAGCCTTCCCCTCACCCGTCCCCTAATCCTAACCCGTACGCTCACACTAACCCGCGCCCTCACACGTACGCTCCCCCTAAACCGTTGTCGTACCCTCACCTGGACCCTAAACCGTCCCCGTCCCCTAACCCTAAGCCTAGCCCGAACCCTAACCCTAACCCTGCCCCGAAGCCTTCCCCTCACCCGTACCCTAATCCTAACCCGTACGCTCACACTAACCCGCGCCCTCACACGTACGCTCCCCCTAAACCGTTGTCGTACCCTCACCTGGACCCTAAACCGTCCCCGTCCCCTAACCCTAACCCTAGCCCCAACCCTAACCCTAACACTTCCCCGAAGCCTTCCCCTCACCCGTCCCCTAATCCTAACCCGTACGCTCCCACTAACCCGCGCCCTCACACGTACGCTCCCCCTAAACCGTTGTCAGACCCTCACCTGAACCCTAAACCGTCCCCGTCCCCTAACCCTAACCCTAGCCCGAACCCTAACCCTAACCCTTCCCCGAAGCCTTCCCCTCACCCGTCCCCTAATCCTAACCCGTACGCTCACACTAACACGCGCCCTCACACGTACGCTCCCCCTAAACCGTTGTCAGACCCTCACCTGGACCCTAAACCGTCCCCGTCCCCTAACCCTAACCCTAGCCCAAACCCTAACCCTAACCCTTCCCCGAAGCCTTCCCCTCACCCGTCCCCTAATCCTAACCCGTACGCTCACACTAACCCGCGCCCTCACACGTACGCTCCCCCTAAACGGTTGTCGGACCCTCACCTGGACCCTAAACCGTCCCCGTCCCCTAACCCTAATCCTAGCCCGAACCCTAACCCTAACCCTTCTCCGAAGCCTTCCCCTCACCCGTCCCCTAATCCTAACCCGTACGCTCCCACTAACCCGCGCCCTCACACGTACGCTCCACCTAAACCGTTGTCGAACCCTCACCTGGACCCTAAACCGTCCCCGTCCCCTAACCCTAACCCTAGCCCGAACCCTAACCCTAACCCTTCCCCGAAGCCTTCCCCTCACCCGTCCCCTAATCCTAACCGGTACGCTCACACTAACCCGCGCCCTCACACGTACGCTCCCCCTAAACCGTTGTCGTACCCTCACCTGGACCCTAAACCGTCCCCGTCCCCTAACCCTAACCCTAGCCCAAACCCTAACCCTAACCCTTCCCCGAAGCCTTCCCCTCACCCGTCCCCTAATCCTAACCCGTACGCTCACACTAACCCGCGCCCTCACACGTACGCTCCCCCTAAACCGTTGTCGTACCCTCACCTGGACCCTAAACCGTCCCCGTCCCCTAACCCTAACCCTAGCCCGAACCCTAACCCTAACCCTTCCCCGAAGCCTTCCCCTCACCCGTCCCCTAATCCTAACCCGTACGCTCACACTAACCCGCGCCCTCACACGTACGCTCCCCCTAAACCGTTGTCGGACCCTCACCTGGACCCTAAACCGTCCCCGTCCCCTAACCCTAACCCTAGCCCGAACCCTAACCCTAACCCTTCCCCGAAGCCTTCCCCTCACCCGTCCCCTAATCCTAACCCGTACCTTAACACTAACCCGCGCCCTCTCACGTACGCTCCCCCTAAACCGTTGTCGTACCCTCACCTGGACCCTAAACCGTCCCCGTCCCCTAACCCTAACCCTAGCCCGAACCCTAACCCTAACCCTTCCCCGAAGCCTTCCCCTCACCCGTCCCCTAATCCTAACCCGTACGCTCACACTAACCCGCGCCCTCACACGTACGCTCCCCCTAAACCGTTGTCGTACCCTCACCTGGACCCTAAACCGTCCCCGTCCCCTAACCCTAACCCTAGCCCGAACCCTAACCCTAACACTTCCCCGAAGCCTTCCCCTCACCCGTCCCCTAATCCTAACCCGTACGCTCACAATAACCCGCGCCCTCACACGTACGCTCCCCCTAAACCGTTGTCGGACCCTCACCTGGACCCTAAACCGTCCCCGTCCCCTAACCCTAACCCTAGCCCGAACCCTAACCCTAACCCTTCCCCGAAGCCTTCCCCTCACCTGTCCCCTAATCCTAACCCGTACGCTCACACTAACCCGCGCCCTCACACATACGCTCACCCTAAACCGTTGTCGGACCCTCACCTGGACCCTAAACCGTCCCCGTCCCCTAACCCTAATCCTAGCCGGAATCCTAACCCTAACCCTTCCCCGAAGCCTTACCCTCACCCGTCCCCTAATCCTAACCCGTACGCTCACAATAACCCGTGCCCTCACACGTACGCTCCCCCTAAACCATTGTCGTACCCTCACCTGGACCCTAAACCGTCCCCATCCCCTAACCCTAACCCTAGCCCGAACCCTAACCCTAACCCTTCCCCGAAGCCTTCCCCTCACCCGTCCCCTAATCCTAACCCTTACGCTCACACTAACCCGCGCCCTCACACGTACGCTCCCCCTAAACCGTTGTCGTACCCTCACCTGGACCCTAAACCGTCCCCGTCCCCTAACACTAACCCTAGCCCGAACCCTAACCCTAACCCTTCCCCGAAGCCTTCCCCTCACCCGTCCCCTAATCCTAACCCGTACGCTCACACTAACCCGCGCCCTCACACGTACGCTCCCCCTAAACCGTTGTCGTACCCTCACCTGGACCCTAAACCGTCCCCGTCCCCTAAGCCTAACCCTAGCCCGAACCCTAACCCTAACCCTTCCCCGAAGCCTTCCCCTCACCCGTCCCCTAATCCTAACCCGTACGCTCACACTAACCCGCGCCCTCACACGTACGCTCCCCCTAAACCGTTGTCGTACCCTCACCTGGACCCTAAACCGTCCCCGTCCCCTAACCCTAACCCTAGCCCGAACCCTTACCCTAACCCTGCCCCGAAGCCTTCCCCTCACCCGTCCCCTAATCCTAACCCGTACGCTCACACTAACCCACGCCCTCACACGTACGCTCCCCCTAAACCGTTGTCGTACCCTCACCTGGACCCTAAACCGTCCCCGTCCCCTAACCCTAACCCTAGCCCGAACCCTAACCCTAACCCTTCCCCGAAGCCTTCCCCACACCCGTCCCCTAATCCTAACCCGTACGCTCACACTAACCCGCGCCCTCACACGTACGCTCCCCCTAAACCGTTGTCGTACCCTCACATGGACCCTAAACCGTCCCCGTCCCCTAACCCTAACCCTAGCCCGAACCCTAACCCTAACCCTTCCCCGAAGCCTTCCCCTCACCCGTCCCCTAATCCTAACCCGTACGCTCACACTAACCCGCGCCCTCACACGTACGCTCCCCCTAAACCGTTGTCGGACCCTCACCTGGACCCTAAACCTTCCCCGTCCCCTAACCCTAACCCTAGCCCGAACCCTAACCCTAACCCTTCCCCGAAGCCTTCCCCTCACCCGTCCCCTAATCCTAACCCGTACGCTCAAACTAACCCGCGCCCTCACACGTTCGCTCCCACTAAACCGTTGTCGTACCCTCACCTGGACCCTAAACCGTCCCCGTCCCCTAACCCTAACCCTAGCCCGAACCCTAACCCTAACCCTTCCCGAAGCCTTCCCCTCACCCGTCCCCTAATCCTAACCCGTACGCTCACACTAACCCGCGCCCTCACACGTACGCTCCCCCTAAACCGTTGTCGTACCCTCACCTGGACCCTAAACCGTCCCCGTCCCCTAACCCTAAGCCTAGCCCGAACCCTAACACTAACCCTGCCCCGAAGCCTTCCCCTCACCCGTACCCTAATCCTAAACCGTACGCTCACACTAACCCGCGCCCTCACACGTACGCTCCCCCTAAACCGTTGTCGTACCCTCACCTGGACCCTAAACCGTCCCCGTCCCCTAACCCTAACCCTAGCCCCAACCCTAACCCTAACACTTCCCCGAAACCTTCCCCTCACCCGTCCCCTAATCCTAACCCGTACGCTCCCACTAACCCACGCCCTCACACGTACGCTCCCCCTAAACCGTTGTCAGACCCTCACCTGAACCCTAAACCGTCCCCGTCCCCTAACCCTAACCCTAGCCCGAACCCTAACCCTAACCCTTCCCCGAAGCCTTCCCCTCACCCGTCCCCTAATCCTAACCCGTACGCTCACACTAACCCGCGCCCTCACTCGTACGCTCCCCCTAAACCGTTGTCGTACCCTCACCTGGACCCTAAACCGTCCCCGTCCCCTAACCCTAACCCTAGCCCGAACCCTAACCCTAACCCTTCCCCGAAGCCTTCCCCTCACCCGTCCCCTAATCCTAACCCGTACGCTCACACTAACCCGCGCCCTCACACGTACGCTCCCCCTAAACCGTTGTCGTACCCTCACCTGGACCCTAAACCGTCCCCGTCCCCTAACCCTAACCCTAGCCCGAACCCTAACCCTAACCCTTCCCCGAAGCCTTCCCCTCACACGTCCCCTAATCCTAACCCGTACGCTCACAATAACCCGCGCCCTCACACGTACGCTCCCCCTAAACCGTAGTCGGACCCTCACCTGGACCCTAAACCGTCCCCGTCCCCTAACCCTAACCCTAGCCCGAACCCTAACCCTAACCCTTCCCCGAAGCCTTCCCCTCACCTGTCCCCTAATCCTAACCCGTACGCTCACACTAACCCGCGCCCTCACACGTACGCTCACCCTAAACCGTTGTCGGACCCTCACCTGGACCCTAAACCGTCCCCGTCCCCTAACCCTAATCCTAGCCCGAACCCTAACCCTAACCCTTCCCCGAAGCCTTCCCCTCACCCGTCCCCTAATCCTAACCCGTACGCTCACAATAACCCGCGCCCTCACACGTACGCTCCCCCTAAACCGTTGTCGTACCCTCACCTGGACCCTAAACCGTCCCCATCCCCTAACCCTAACCCTAGCCCGAACCCTAACCCTAACCCTTCCCCGAAGCCTTCCCCTCACCCGTCCCCTAATCCTAACCCGTACGCTCACACTAACCCGCGCCCTCACACGTACGCTCCCCCTAAACCGTTGTCGTACCCTCACCTGGACCCTAAACCGTCCCCGTCCCCTAACCCTAACCCTAGCCCGAACCCTAACCCTAACCCTTCCCCGAAGCCTTCCCCTCACCCGTCCCCTAATCCTAACCCGTACGCTCACACTAACCCGCGCCCTCACACGTACGCTCCACCTAAACCGTTGTCGTACCCTCACCTGGACCCTAAACCGTCCCCGTCCCCTAACCCTAACCCTAGCCCGAACCCTAACCCTAACCCTTCCCCGAAGCCTTCCCCTCACCCGTCCCCTAATCCTAACCCGTACGCTCACACTAACCCGCGCCCTCACACGTATGCTCCCCCTAAACCGTTGTCGTACACTCACCTGGACCCTAAACCGTCCCCGTCCCCTAACCCTAACCCTAGCCCGAACCCTAACCCTAACCCTTCCCCGAAGCCTTCCCCTCACCCGTCCCCTAATCCTAACCCGTACGCTCACACTAACCCGCGCCCTCACACGTACGCTCCCCCTAAACCGTTGTCGTACCCTCAACTGGACCCTAAACCGTCCCCGTCCCCTAACCCTAACCCTAGCCCGAACCCTAACCCTAACCCTTCCCCGAAGCCTTCCCCTCACCCGTCCCCTAATCCTAACCCGTACGCTCACAATAACCCGCGCCCTCACACGTACGTTCCCCCTAAACCGTTGTCGGACCCTCACCTGGACCCTAAACCGTCCCCGTCCCCTAACCCTAACCCTAGCCCGAACCCTAACCCTAAACCTTCCCCGAAGCCTTCCCCTCACCTGTCCCCTAATCCTAACCCGTACGCTCACATTAACCCGCGCCCTCACACGTACGCTCACCCTAAACCGTTGTCGGACCCTCACCTGGACCCTAAACCGTCCCCGTCCCCTAACCCTAATCCTAGCCCGAACCCTAACCCTAACCCTTCCCCGAAGCCTTCCCCTCACCCGTCCCCTAATCCTAACCCTTACGCTCACAATAACCCGCGCCCTCACACGTACGCTCCCCCTAAACCGTTGTCGTACCCTCACCTGGACCCTAAACCGTCCCCATCCCCTAACCCTAACCCTAGCCCGAAACCTAACCCTAACCCTTCCCCGAAGCCTTCCCCTCACCCGTCCCCTAATCCTAACCCGTACGCTCACACTAACCCGCGCCCTCATACGTACGCTCCCCCTAAACCGTTGTCGTACCCTCACCTGGACCCTAAACCGTCCCCGTCCCCTAACCCCAACCCTAGCCCAAACCCTAACCCTAACCCTTCCCCGAAGCCTTCCCCTCACCCGTCCCCTAATCCTAACCCGTACGCTCACACTAACCCGCACCCTCACACGTACGCTCCCCCTAAACCGTTGTCGTACCCTCACCTGGACCCTAAACCGTCCCCGTCCCCTAACCCTAACCCTAGCCCGAACCCTAACCCTAACCCTTCCCCGAAGCCTTCCCCTCACCCGTCCCCTAATCCTAACCCGTACGCTCACACTAACCCGCGCCCTCACACGTACGCTCCCCCTAAACCGTTGTCGTACCCTCACCTGGACCCTAAACCGTCCCCATCCCCTAACCCTAACCCTAGCCCGAACCCTAACCCTAACCCTTCCCCGAAGCCTTCCCCTCACCCGTCCCCTAATCCTAACCCGTACGCTCACACTAACCCGCGCCCTCACACGTACGCTCCCCCTAAACCGTTGTCGTACCCTCACCTGGACCCTAAACCGTCCCCGTCCCCTAACCCTAACCCTAGCCCGAACCCTAACCCTAACCCTTCCCCGAAGCCTTCCCCTCACCCGTCCCCTAATCCTAACCCGTACGCTCACACTAACCCGCGCCCTCACACGTACGCTCCACCTAAACCGTTGTCGTACCCTCACCTGGACCCTAAACCGTCCCCGTCCCCTAACCCTAACCCTAGCCCGAACCCTAACCCTAACCCTGCCCCGAAGCCTTCCCCTCACCCGTCCCCTAATCCTAACCCGTACGCTCACACTAACCCGCGCCCTCACACGTACGCTCCCCCTAAACCGTTGTCGTACCCTCACCTGGACCCTAAACCGTCCCCGTCCCCTAACCCTAACCCTAGCCCGAACCCTAACCCTAACCCTTCCCCGAAGCCTTCCCCTCACCCGTCCCCTAATCCTAACCCGTACGCTCACACTAACCCGCGCCCTCACACGTACGCTCCCCCTAAACCGTTGTCGTACCCTCACCTGGACCCTAAACCGTCCCCGTCCCCTAACCCTAACCCTAGCCCGAACCCTAACCCTAACCCTTCCCCGAAGCCTTCCCCTCACCCGTCCCCTAATCCTAACCCGTACGCTCACAATAACCCGCGCCCTCACACGTACGCTCCCCCTAAACCGTTGTCGGACCCTCACCTGGACCCTAAACCGTCCCCGTCCCCTAACCCTAACCCTAGCCCGAACCCTAACCCTAAACCTTCCCCGAAGCCTTCCCCTCACCCGTCCCCTAATCCTAACCCGTACGCTCACACTAACCCGCACCCTCACACGTACGCTCCCCCTAAACCGTTGTCGTACCCTCACCTGGACCCTAAACCGTCCCCGTCCCCTAACCCTAACCCTAGCCCGAACCCTAACCCTAACCCTTCCCCGAAGCCTTCCCCTCACCCGTCCCCTAATCCTAACCCGTACGCTCACACTAACCCGCGCCCTCACACGTACGCTCCCCCTAAACCGTTGTCGTACCCTCACCTGGACCCTAAACCGTCCCCGTCCCCTAACCCTAACCCTAGCCCGAACCCTAACCCTAACCCTTCCCCGAAGCCTTCCCCTCACCCGTCCCCTAATCCTAACCCGTACGCTCACACTAACCCGCGCCCTCACACGTACGCTCCCCCTAAACCGTTGTCGTACCCTCACCTGGACCCTAAACCGTCCCCGTCCCCTAACCCTAACCCTAGCCCAAACCCTAACCCTAACCCTTCTCCGAAGCCTTCCCCTCACCCGTCCCCTAATCCTAACCCGTACGCTCACACTAACCCGCACCCTCACACGTACGCTCCCCCTAAACCGTTGTCGTACCCTCACCTGGACCCTAAACCGTCCCCGTCCCCTAACCCTAACCCTAGCCCGAACCCTAACCCTAACCCTTCCCCGAAGCCTTCCCCTCACCCGTCCCCTAATCCTAACCCGTACGCTCACACTAACCCGCGCCCTCACACGTACGCTCCCCCTAAACCGTTGTCGTACCCTCACCTGGACCCTAAACCGTCCCCGTCCCCTAACCCTTACCCTAGCCCGAACCCTAACCCTAACCCTTCCCCGAAGCCTTCCCCTCACCCTTCCCCTAATCCGAACCCGTACGCTCACACTAACCCGCGCGCTCACACATACGCTCCCCCTAAACCGTTGTCGTACCCTCACCTGGACCCTAAACCGTCCCCGTCCCCTAACCCTAACCCTAGCCCGAACCCTAACCCTAACCCTTCCCCGAAGCCTTCCCCTCACCCGTCCCCTAATCCTAACCCGTACGCTCACACTAACCCGCGCCCTCACACGTACGCTCCCCCTAAACCGTTGTCGTACCCTCACCTGGACCCTAAACCGTCCCCGTCCCCTAACCCTAACCCTAGCCCGAACCCTAACCCTAACCCTGCCCCGAAGCCTTCCCCTCACCCGTCCCCTAATCCTAACCCGTACGCTCACACTAACCCGCGCCCTCACACGTACGCTCCCCCTAAACCGTTGTCGTACCCTCACCTGGACCCTAAACCGTCCCCGTCCCCTAACCCTAACCCTAGCCCGAACCCTAACCCTAACCCTTCCCCGAAGCCTTCCCCTCACCCGTCCCCTAATCCTAACCCGTACGCTCACACTAACCCGCGCCCTCACACGTACGCTCCCCCTAAACCGTTGTCGGACCCTCACCTGGACCCTAAACCGTCCCCGTCCCCTAACCCTAACCCTAGCCCGAACCCTAACCCTAACCCTTCCCCGAAGCCTTCCCCTCACCCGTTCCCTAATCCTAACCCGTACTCTCACACTAACCCGCGCCCTCACACGTACGCTCCCCCTAAACCGTTGTCGTACCCTCACCTGGACCCTAAACCGTCCCCGTCCCCTAACCCTAACCCTAGCCCGAACCCTAACCCTAACCCTTCCCCGAAGCCTTCCCCTCACCCGTCCCCTAATCCTAACCCGTACGCTCACACTAACCCGCGCCCTCACACGTACGCTCCCCCTAAACCGTTGTCGTACCCTCACCTGGACCCTAAACCGTCCCGGTCCCCTAACCCTAACCCTAGCCTGAACCCTAACCCTAACCCTTCCCCGAAGCCTTCCCCTCACACGTCCCCTAATCCTAACCCGTACGCTCCCACTAACCCGCGCCCTCACACGTACGCTCCCCCTAAACCGTTGTCGTACCCTCACCTGGACCCTAAACCGTCCCCGTCCCCTAACCCTAACCCTAGCCCCAACCCTAACCCTAACACTTCCCCGAAGCCTTCCCCTCACCCGTCCCCTAATCCTAACCCGTACGCTCC
Organism: Leucopleurus acutus; assembly: GCF_964270905.1. Taxonomy (NCBI): domain Eukaryota; kingdom Metazoa; phylum Chordata; class Mammalia; order Artiodactyla; family Delphinidae; genus Leucopleurus; species Leucopleurus acutus. Next base: position 135,066 of record NW_028138934.1, read on the forward strand.
CACTAACCCGCGCCCTCACACGTACGCTCCCCCTAAACCGTTGTCGGAGCCTCACCTGGACCCTAAACCGTCCCCGTCCCCTAACCCTAACCCTAGCCCGAACCCTAACCCTAACCCTTCCCCGAAGCCTTCCCCTCACCCGTCCCCTAATCCTAACCCGTACGCTCACACTAACCCGCGCCCTCACACGTACGCTCCCCCTAAACCGTTGTCGGACCCTCACCTGGACCCTAAACCGTCCCCGTCCCCTAACCCTAATCCTAGCCCGAACCCTAACCCTAACCCTTCCCCGAAGCCTTCCCCTCACCCGTCCCCTAATCCTAACCCTTACGCTCACAATAACCCGCGCCCTCACACGTACGCTCCCCCTAAACCGTTGTCGTACCCTCACCTGGACCCTAAACCGTCCCCATCCCCTAACCCTAACCCTAGCCCGAAACCTAACCCTAACCCTTCCCCGAAGCCTTCCCCTCACCCGTCCCCTAATCCTAACCCGTACGCTCACACTAACCCGCGCCCTCATACGTACGCTCCCCCTAAACCGTTGTCCTACCCTCACCTGGACCCTAAACCGTCCCCGTCCCCTAACCCCAACCCTAGCCCAAACCCTAACCCTAACCCTTCCCCGAAGCCTTCCCCTCACCCGTCCCCTAATCCTAACCCGTACGCTCACACTAACCCGCACCCTCACACGTACGCTCCCCCTAAACCGTTGTCGTACCCTCACCTGGACCCTAAACCGTCCCTGTCCCCTAACCCTAACCCTAGCCCGAACCCTAACCCTAACCCTTCCCCGAAGCCTTCCCCTCACCCGTCCCCTAATCCTAACCCGTACGCTCACACTAACCCGCGCCCTCACACGTACGCTCCCCCTAAACCGTTGTCGTACCCTCACCTGGACCGTAAACCGTCCCCATCCCCTAACCCTAACCCTAGCCCGAACCCTAACCCTAACCCTTCCCCGAAGCCTTCCCCTCACCCGTCCCCTAATCCTAACCCGTACGCTCACACTAACCCGCGCCCTCACACGTACGCTCCCCCTAAACCGTTGTCGTACCCTCACCTGGACCCTAAACCGTCCCCGTCCCCTAACCCTAACCCTAGCCCAAACCCTAACCCTAACCCTTCCCCGAAGCCTTCCCCTCACCCGTCCCCTAATCCTAACCCGTACGCTCACACTAACCCGCACCCTCACACGTACGCTCCCCCTAAACCGTTGTCGTACCCTCACCTGGACCCTAAACCGTCCCCGTCCCCTAACCCTAACCCTAGCCCGAACCCTAACCCTAACCCTTCCCCGAAGCCTTCCCCTCACCCGTCCCCTAATCCTAACCCGTACGCTCACACTAACCCGCGCCCTCACACGTACGCTCCCCCTAAACCGTTGTCGTACCCTCACCTGGACCCTAAACCGTCCCCGTCCACTAACCCTTACCCTAGCCCGAACCCTAACCCTAACCCTTCCCCGAAGCCTTCCCCTCACCCTTCCCCTAATCCTAACCCGTACGCTCACACTAACCCGCGCCCTCACACATACGCTCCCCCTAAACCGTTGTCGTACCCTCACCTGGACCCTAAACCGTCCCCGTCCCCTAACCCTAACCCTAGCCCGAACCCTAACCCTAACCCTTCCCCGAAGCCTTCCCCTCACCCGTCCCCTAATCCTAACCCGTACGCTCACACTAACCCGCGCCCTCACACGTACGCTCCCCCTAAACCGTTGTCGTACCCTCACCTGGACCCTAAACCGTCCCCGTCCCCTAACCCTAACCCTAGCCCGAACCCTAACCCTAACCCTGCCCCGAAGCCTTCCCCTCACCCGTCCCCTAATCCTAACCCGTACGCTCACACTAACCCGCGCCCTCACACGTACGCTCCCCCTAAACCGTTGTCGTACCCTCACCTGGACCCTAAACCGTCCCCGTCCCCTAACCCTAACCCTAGCCCGAACCCTAACCCTAACCCTTCCCCGAAGCCTTCCCCTCACCCGTCCCCTAATCCTAACCCGTACGCTCACACTAACCCGCGCCCTCACACGTACGCTCCCCCTAAACCGTTGTCGTACCCTCACCTGGACCCTAAACCGTCCCCGTCCCCTAACCCTAACCCTAGCCCGAACCCTAACCCTAACCCTTCCCCGAAGCCTTCCCCTCACCCGTCCCCTAATCCTAACCCGTACGCTCACACTAACCCGCGCCCTCACACGTACGCTCCCCCTAAACCGTTGTCGTACCCTCACCTGGACCCTAAACCGTCCCCGTCCCCTAACCCTAACCCTAGCCCCAACCCTAACCCTAACACTTCCCCGAAGCCTTCCCCTCACCCGTCCCCTAATCCTAACCCGTACGCTCCCACTAACCCGCGCCCTCACACGTACGCTCCCCCTAAACCGTTGTCGGAGCCTCACCTGGACCCTAAACCGTCCCCGTCCCCTAACCCTAACCCTAGCCCGAACCCTAACCCTAACCCTTCCCCGAAGCCTTCCCCTCACCCGTCCCCTAATCCTAACCCGTACGCTCACACTAACCCGCGCCCTCACACGTACGCTCCCCCTAAACCGTTGTCGTACCCTCACCTGGACCCTAAACCGTCCCCGTCCCCTAACCCTAACCCTAGCCCGAACCCTAACCCTAACCCTTCCCCGAAGCCTTCCCCTCACCCGTCCCCTAATCCTAAACCGTACGCTCACACTAACCCGCGCCCTCACACGTACGCTCCCCCTAAACCGTTGTCGTACCCTCACCTGGACCCTAAACCGTCCCCGTCCCCTAACCCTAACCCTAGCCCGAACCCTAACCCTAACCCTTCCCCGAAGCCTTCCCCTCACCCGTCCCCTAATCCTAACCCGTACGCTCACACTAACCCGCGCCCTCACACGTACGCTCCCCCTAAACCGTTGTCGTACCCTCACCTGGACCCTAAACCGTCCCCGTCCCCAAACCCTAACCCTAGCCCCAACCCTAACCCTAACCCTTCCCCGAAGCCTTCCCCTCACCCGTCCCCTAATCCTAACCCGTACGGTCCCACTAACCCGCGCCCTCACACGTACGCTCCCCCTAAACCGTTGTCGGACCCTCACCTGGACCCTAAACCGTCCCCGTCCCCTAACCCTAACCCTAGCCCGAACCCTAACCCTAACCCTTCCCCGAAGCCTTCCCCTCACCCGTCCCCTAATCCTAACCCGTACGCTCACACTAACCCGCGCCCTCACACGTACGCTCCCCCTAAACCGTTGTCGGACCCTCACCTGGACCCTAAACCGTCCCCGTCCCCTAACCCTAACCCTAGCCCGAACCCTAACCCTAACCCTTCCCCGAAGCCTTCCCCTCACCCGTCCCCTAATCCTAACCCGTACGCTCACACTAACCCGCGCCCTCACACGTACGCTCCCCCTAAACCGTTGTCGTACCCTCACATGGACCCTAAATCGTCCCCGTCCCCTAACCCTAACCCTAGCCTGAACCCTAACCCTAACCCTTCCCCGAAGCCTTCCCCTCACCCGTCCCCTAATCCTAACCCGTACGCTCACACTAACCGGCGCCCTCACACGTACGCTCCCCCTAAACCTTTGTCGTACCCTCACCTGGACCCTAAACCGTCCCCGTCCCCTAACCTTAATCCTAGCCTGCACCCTAACCCTAACCCTTCCCCGAAGCCTTCCCCTCACCCGTCCCCTAATCCTAACCCGTACGCTCCCACTAACCCGCGCCCTCACACGTACGCTCCCCCTAAACCGTTGTCGTACCCTCACATGGATCCTAAACCGTCCCCGTCCCCTAACCCTAACCCTAGCCCCAACCCTAACCCTAACACTTCCCCGAAGCCTTCCCCTCACCCGTCCCGTAATCCTAACCCGTACACTCCCACTAACCCGCGCCCTCACACGTACGCTCCCCCTAAACCGTTGTCAGACCCTCACCTGGACCCTAAACCGTCCCCGTCCCCTAACCCTAACCCTAGCCCGAAACCTAACCCTAACCCTTCCCCGAAGCCTTCCCCTCACCCGTCCCCTAATCCTAACCCGTACGCTCACACTAACCCGCGCCCTCACACGTACGCTCCCCCTAAACCGTTGTTGGACCCTCACCTGGACCCTAAACCGTTCCCGTCCCCTAACCCTAACCCTAGCCCGAACCCTAACCCTAACCCTTCCCCGAAGCCTTCCCCTCACCCGTCCCGTAATCCTAACCCGTACGCTCACACTAACCCGCGCCCTCACACGTACGCTCCCCCTAAACCGTTGTCGTACCCTCACCTGGACCCTAAACCGTCCCCGTCCCCTAACCCTAAGCCTAGCCCGAACCCTAACCCTAACCCTGCCCCGAAGCCTTCCCCTCACCCGTCCCCTAATCCTAACCCGTACGCTCCCACTAACCCGCGCCCTCACACGTACGCTCCCCCTAAACCGTTGTCGTACCCTCACCTGGATCCTAAACCGTCCCCGTCCCCTAACCCTAACCCTAGCCCCAACCCTAACCCTAACCCTTCCCCGAAGCCTTCCCCTCACCCGTCCCCTAATCCTAACCCGTACGCTCACACTAACCCGCGCCCTCACACGTACGCTCCCCCTAAACCGTTGTCGGACCCTCACCTGGACCCTAAACCGTCCCCGTCCCCTAACCCTAACCCTAGCCCGAACCCTAACCCTAACCCTTCCCCGAAGCCTTCCCCTCACCCGTCCCCTAATCCTAACCCGTACGCTCACACTAACCCGCGCCCTCACACGTACGCTCCCCCTAAACCGTTGTCGTACCCTCACATGGACCCTAAACCGTCCCCGTCCCCTAACCCTAACCCTAGCCTGAACCCTAACCCTAACCCTTCCCCGAAGCCTTCCACTCACCCGTCCCCTAATCCTAACCCGTACGCTCACACTAACCCGCGCCCTCACACGTACGCTCCCCCTAAACCTTTGTCGTACCCTCACCTGGACCCTAAACCGTCCCCGTCACCTAACCTTAATCCTAGCCTGCACCCTAACCCTAACCCTTCCCCGAAGCCTTCCCCTCACCCGTCCCCTAATCCTAACCCGTACGCTCCCACTAACCCGCGCCCTCACACGTACGCTCCCCCTAAACCGTTGTCGTACCCTCACATGGATCCTAAACCGTCCCCGTCCCCTAACACTAACCCTAGCCCCAACCCTAACCCTAACACTTCCCCGAAGCCTTCCCCTCACCCGTCCCGTAATCCTAACCCGTACGCTCCCACTAACCCGCGCCCTCACACGTACGCTCCCCCTAAACCGTTGTCAGACCCTCACCTGGACCCTAAACCGTCCCCGTCCCCTAACCCTAACCCTAGCCCGAACCCTAACCCTAACCCTTCCCCGAAGCCTTCCCCTCACCCGTCCCCTAATCCTAACCCGTACGCTCACACTAACCCGCGCCCTCACACGTACGCTCCCCCTAAACCGTTGTCGTACCCTCACCTGGACCCTAAACCGTCCCCGTCCCCTAACCCTAAGCCTAGCCCGAACCCTAACCCTAACCCTGCCCCGAAGCCTTCCCCTCACCCGTCCCCTAATCCTAACCCGTACGCTCCCACTAACCCGCGCCCTCACACGTACGCTCCCCCTAAACCGTTGTCGTACCCTCACCTGGATCCTAAACCGTCCCCGTCCCCTAACCCTAACCCTAGCACCAACCCTAACCCTAACACTTCCCCGAAGCCTTCCCCTGATCCGTCCCGTAATCCTAACCCGTACACTCCCACTAACCCGCGCCCTCAGACGTACGCTCCCCCTAAACCGTTGTCAGACCCTCACCTGGACCCTAAACCGTCCCCGTCCCCTAACCCTAACCCTAGCCCGAACCCTAACCCTAACCCTTCCCCGAAGCCTTCCCCTCACCCGTCCCCTAATCCTAACCCGTACGCTCACACTAACCCGCGCCCTCACACGTACGCTCCCCCTAAACCGTTGTCGTACCCTCACCTGGACCCTAAACCGTCCCCGTCCCCTAACCCTAACCCTAGCCCAAACCCTAACCCTAACCCTTCCCCGAAGCCTTCCCCTCACCCGTCCCCTAATCCTAACCCGTACGCTCACACTAACCCGCGCCCTCACACGTACGCTCCCCCTAAACCGTTGTCGTACCCTCACCTGGACCCTAAACCGTCCCCGTCCCCTAACCCTAACCCTAGCCCGAACACTAACCCTAACCCTGCCCCGAAGCCTTCCCCTCACCCGTCCCCTAATCCTAACCCGTATGCTCACACTAACCCGCGCCCTCACACGTACGCTCCCCCTAAACCGTTGTCGTACCCTCACCTGGACCCTAAACCGTCCCCGTCCCCTAACCCTAACCCTAGCCCGAACACTAACCCTAACCCTTCCCCGAAGCCTTCCCCTCACCCGTCCCCTAATCCTAACCCGTACGCTCACACTAACCCGCGCCCTCACACGTACGCTCCCCCTAAACCGTTGTCGGACCCTCACCTGGATCCTAAACCGTCCCCGTCCCCTAACCCTAACCCTAGCCCGAACCCTAACCCTAACCCTTCCCCGAAGCCTTCCCCTCACCCGTCCCCTAATCCTAACCCGTACGCTCAAACTAACCCGCGCCCTCACACGTACGCTCCCCCTAAACCGTTGTCGTACCCTCACCTGGACCCTAAACCGTCCCCGTCCCCTAACCCTAACCCTAGCCCGAACCCTAACCCTAACCCTTCCCCGAAGCCTTCCCCTCACCCGTCCCCTAATCCTAACCCGTACGCTCACACTAACCCGTGCCCTCACACGTACGCTCCCCCTAAACCGTTGTCGTACCCTCACCTGGACCCTAAACCGTCCCCGTCCCCTAACCCTAACCCTAGCCCGAACCCTAACCCTAACCCTTCCCCGAAGCCTTCCCCTCACCCGTCCCCTAATCCTAACCCGTACGCTCACACTAACCCGCGCCCTCACACGTACGCTATCCCTAAACCGTTGTCGGACCCTCACCTGGACCCTAAACCGTCCCCGTCCCCTAACGCTAACCCTAGCCCGAACCCTAACCCTAACCCTTCCCCGAAGCCTTCCCGTCACCCGTCCCCTAATCCTAACCCGTACGCTCACACTAACCCGCGCCCTCACACGTACGCTCCCCCTAAACCGTTGTCGGACCCTCACCTGGACCCTAAACCGTCCCCGTCACCTAACCCTAACCCTAGCCCGAACCCTAACCCTAACCCTTCCCCGAAGCCTTCCCCTCACCCGTCCCCTAATCCTAACCCGTACGCTCACACTAACCCGCGCCCTCACACGTACGCTCCCCCTAAACCGTTGTCGGACCCTCACCTGGACCCTAAACCGTCCCCGTCCCCTAACCCTAACCCTAGCCCGAACCCTAACCCTAACCCTTCCCCGAAGCCTTCCCCTCACCCGTCCCCTAATCCTAACCCGTACGCTCACACTAACCCGCGCCCTCACACGTAAGCTCCCCCTAAACCGTTGTCGTACCCTCACCTGGAACCTAAACCGTCCCCGTCCCCTAACCCTAACCCTAGCCCGAACCCTAACCCTAACCCTTCCCCAAAGCCTTCCCCTCACCCGTCCCCTAATCCTAACCCGTACGCTCACACTAACCCGCGCCCTCACACGTATGCTCCCCCTAAACCGTTGTCGTACCCTCACCTGGACCCTAAACCTTCCCCGTCCCCGTCCCCTAACCCTAGCCCGAACTCTAACCCTAACCCTTCCCCGAAGCCTTCCCCTCACCCGTCCCCTAATCCTAACCCGTACGCTCACACTAACCCGCGCCCTCACACGTACGCTCCCCCTAAACCGTTGTCGTACCCTCACCTGGACCCTAAACCTTCCCCGTCCCCTAACCCTAACCCTAGCCTGAACCCTAACCCTAACCCTTCCCCGAAGCCTTCCCCTCACCCGTCCCCTAATCCTAACCCGTACGCTCACACTAACCCGCGCCCTCACACGTACGCTCCCCCTAAACCGTTGTCGTACCCTCACCTGGACCCTAAACCTTCCCCGTCCCCTAACCCTAACCCTAGCCTGAACCCTAACCCTAACCCTTCCCCGAAGCCTTCCCCTCACCCGTCCCCTAATCCTAACCCGTACGCCCACACTAACCCGCGCCCTCACACGTACGCTCCCCCTAAACCGTTGTCGTACCCTCACCTGGACCCTAAACCGTCCCCGTCCCCTAACCCTAACCCTAGCCCGAACCCTAACCCTAACCATTCCCCGAAGCCTTCCCCTCACCCGTCCCCTAATCCTAACCCGTACGCTCACACTAACCCGCGCCCTCACACGTACACTCCCCCTAAACCGTTGTCGTACCCTCACCTGGACCCTAAACCGTCCCCGTCCCCTAACCCTAACCCTAGCCCGAACCCTAACCCTAATCCTTCCTCGAAGCCTTCCCCTCACCCGTCCCCTAATCCTAACCCGTACGCTCACACTAACCCGCGCCCTCACACGTAAGCTCCCCCTAAACCGTTGTCGTACCCTCACCTGGAACCTAAACCGTCCCCGTCCCCTAACCCTAACCCTAGCCCGAACCCTAACCCTAACCCTTCCCCGAAGCCTTCCCCTCACCCGTCCCCTAATCCTAACCCGTACGCTCACACTAACCCGCGCCCTCACACGTATGCTCCCCCTAAACCGTTGTCGTACCCTCACCTGGACCCTAAACCTTCCCCGTCCCCGTCCCCTAACCCTAGCCCGAACCCTAACCCTAACCCTTCCCCGAAGCCTTCCCCTCACCCGTCCCCTAATCCTAACCCGTACGCTCACACTAACCCGCGCCCTCACACGTACGTTCCCCCTAAACAGTTGTCGTACCCTCACCTGGACCCTAAACCTTCCCCGTCCCCTAACCCTAACCGTAGCCTGAACCCTAAACCTAACCCTTCCCCGAAGCCTTCCCCTCACCCGTCCCCTAATCCTAACCCGTACGCTCACACTAACCCGCGCCCTCACACGTACGCTCCCCCTAAACCGTTGTCGTACCCTCACCTGGACCCTAAACCTTCCCCGTCTCCTAACCCTAACCCTAGCCTGAACCCTAACCCTAACCCTTCCCCGAAGCCTTCCCCTCACCCGTCCCCTAATCCTAACCCGTACGCTCACACTAACCCGCGCCCTCACACGTACGCTCCCCCTAAACCGTTGTCGTACCCTCACCTGGACCCTAAACCGTCCCCGTCCCATAACCCTAGCCCTAGCCCGAACCCTAACCCTAACCCTTTCCCAAAGCCTTCCCCTCACCCGTCCCCTAATCCTAACCCGTACGCTCCCACTAACCCGCGCCCTCACACGTACGCTCCCCCTAAACCGTTGTCGTACCCTCACCTGGACCCTAAACCGTCCCCGTCCCCTAACCCTAACCCTAGCCCGAACCCTAACCCTAACCCTTCCCCGAAGCCTTCCCCTCACCCGTCCCCTAATCTTAACCCGTACGCTCACACTAACCCGCGCCCTCACACGTACGCTCCCCCTAAACCGTTGTCGTACCCTCACCTGGACCCTAAACCGTCCCCGTCCCCTAACCCTAACCCTAGCCCGAACCCTAACCCTAACCCTTCCCCGAAGCCTTCCCCTCACCCGTCCCCTAATCCTAACCCGTACGCTCACACTAACCCGCGCCCTCACACGTAAGCTCCCCCTAAACCGTTGTCGTACCCTCACCTGGAACCTAAACCGTCCCCGTCCCCTAACCCTAACCCTAGCCCGAACCCTAACCCTAACCCTTCCCCAAAGCCTTCCCCTCACCCGTCCCCTAATCCTAACCCGTACGCTCACACTAACCCGCGCCCTCACACGTATGCTCCCCCTAAACCGTTGTCGTACCCTCACCTGGACCCTAAACCTTCCCCGTCCCCGTCCCCTAACCCTAGCCCGAACCCTAACCCTAACCCTTCCCCGAAGCCTTCCCCTCACCCGTCCCCTAATCCTAACCCGTACGCTCACACTAACCCGCGCCCTCACACGTACGTTCCCCCTAAACAGTTGTCGTACCCTCACCTGGACCCTAAACCTTCCCCGTCCCCTAACCCTAACCCTAGCCTGAACCCTAAACCTAACCCTTCCCCGAAGCCTTCCCCTCACCCGTCCCCTAATCCTAACCCGTACGCTCACACTAACCCGCGCCCTCACACGTACGCTCCCCCTAAACCGTTGTCGTACCCTCACCTGGACCCTAAACCTTCCCCGTCTCCTAACCCTAACCCTAGCCTGAACCCTAACCCTAACCCTTCCCCGAAGCCTTCCCCTCACCCGTCCCCTAATCCTAACCCGTACGCTCACACTAACCCGCGCCCTCACACGTACGCTCCCCCTAAACCGTTGTCGTACCCTCACCTGGACCCTAAACCGTCCCCGTCCCCTAACCCTAACCCTAGCCCGAACCCTAACCCTAACCCTTTCCCAAAGCCTTCCCCTCACCCGTCCCCTAATCCTAACCCGTACGCTCACACTAACCCGCGCCCTCACACGTACGCTCCCCCTAAACCGTTGTCGTACCCTCACCTGGACCCTAAACCGTCCCCGTCCCCTAACCCTAACCCTAGCCCGAACCCTAACCCTAACCCTTCCCCGAAGCCTTCCCCTCACCCGTCCCCTAATCCTAACCCGTACGCTCACACTAACCCGCGCCCTCACACGTACGCTCCCCCTAAACCGTTGTCGTACCCTCACCTGGACCCTAAACCGTCCCCGTCCCCTAACCCTAACCCTAGCCCGAACCCTAACCCTAACCCTTCCCCGAAGCCTTCCCCTCACCCGTCCCCTAATCCTAACCCGTACGCTCACACTAACCCGCGCCCTCACACGTAAGCTCCCCCTAAACCGTTGTCGTACCCTCACCTGGAACCTAAACCGTCCCCGTCCCCTAACCCTAACCCTAGCCCGAACCCTAACCCTAACCCTTCCCCAAAGCCTTCCCCTCACCCGTCCCCTAATCCTAACCCGTACGCTCACACTAACCCGCGCCCTCACACGTATGCTCCCCCTAAACCGTTGTCGTACCCTCACCTGGACCCTAAACCTTCCCCGTCCCCGTCCCCTAACCCTAGCCCGAACTCTAACCCTAACCCTTCCCCGAAGTCTTCCCCTCACCCGTCCCCTAATCCTAACCCGTACGCTCACACTAACCCGCGCCCTCACACGTACGCTCCCCCTAAACCGTTGTCGTACCCTCACCTGGACCCTAAACCTTCCCCGTCCCCTAACACTAACCCTAGCCTGAACCCTAACCCTAACCCTTCCCCGAAGCCTTCCCCTCACCCGTCCCCTAATCCTAACCCGTACGCTCACACTAACCCGCGCCCTCACACGTACGCTCCCCCTAAACCGTTGTCGTACCCTCACCTGAACCCTAAACCTTCCCCGTCCCCTAACCCTAACCCTAGCCTGAACCCTAACCCTAACCCTTCCCCGAAGCCTTCCCCTCACCCGTCCCCTAATCCTAACCCGTACGCTCACACTAACCTGCGCCCTCACACGTACGCTCCCCCTAAACCGTTGTCGTACCCTCACCTGGACCCTAAACCGTCCCCGTCCCCTAACCCTAACCCTAGCCCGAACCCTAACCCTATCCATTCCCCGAAGCCTTCCCCTCACCCGTCCCCTAATCCTAACCCGTACGCTCACACTAACCCGCGCCCTCACACGTACGCTCCCCCTAAAACGTTGTCGTACCCTCACCTGGACCCTAAACCGTCCCCGTCCCCTAACCCTAACCCTAGCCCGAACCCTAACCCTAACCCTTCCCCGAAGCCTTCCCCTCACCCGTCCCCTAATCCTAACCCGTACGCTCACACTAACCCGCGCCCTCACACGTACGCTCCCCCTAAACCGTTGTCGTACCCTCACCTGGACCCTAAACCGTCCCCGTCCCCTAACCCTAACCCTAGCCCGAACCCTAACCCTAACCCTTCCCCGAAGCCTTCCCCTCACCCGTCCCCTAATCCTAACCCGTACGCTCACACTAACCCGCGCCCTCACACGTACGCTATCCCTAAACCGTTGTCGGACCCTCACCTGGACCCTAAACCGTCCCCGTCCCCTAACGCTAACCCTAGCCCGAACCCTAACCCTAACCCTTCCCCGAAGCCTTCCCGTCACCCGTCCCCTAATCCTAACCCGTACGCTCACACTAACCCGCGCCCTCACACGTACGCTCCCCCTAAACCGTTGTCGGACCCTCACCTGGACCCTAAACCGTCCCCGTCACCTAACCCTAACCCTAGCCCGAACCCTAACCCTAACCCTTCCCCGAAGCCTTCCCCTCACCCGTCCCCTAATCCTAACCCGTACGCTCACACTAACCCGCGCCCTCACACGTACGCTCCCCCTAAACCGTTGTCGGACCCTCACCTGGACCCTAAACCGTCCCCGTCCCCTAACCCTAACCCTAGCCCGAACCCTAACCCTAACCCTTCCCCGAAGCCTTCCCCTCACCCGTCCCCTAATCCTAACCCGTACGCTCACACTAACCCGCGCCCTCACACGTAAGCTCCCCCTAAACCGTTGTCGTACCCTCACCTGGAACCTAAACCGTCCCCGTCCCCTAACCCTAACCCTAGCCCGAACCCTAACCCTAACCCTTCCCCAAAGCCTTCCCCTCACCCGTCCCCTAATCCTAACCCGTACGCTCACACTAACCCGCGCCCTCACACGTATGCTCCCCCTAAACCGTTGTCGTACACTCACCTGGACCCTAAACCTTCCCCGTCCCCGTCCCCTAACCCTAGCCCGAACTCTAACCCTAACCCTTCCCCGAAGCCTTCCCCTCACCCGTCCCCTAATCCTAACCCGTACGCTCACACTAACCCGCGCCCTCACACGTACGCTCCCCCTAAACCGTTGTCGTACCCTCACCTGGACCCTAAACCTTCCCCGTCCCCTAACCCTAACCCTAGCCTGAACCCTAACCCTAACCCTTCCCCGAAGCCTTCCCCTCACCCGTCCCCTAATCCTAACCCGTACGCTCACACTAACCCGCGCCCTCACACGTACGCTCCCCCTAAACCGTTGTCGTACCCTCACCTGGACCCTAAACCTTCCCCGTCCCCTAACCCTAACCCTAGCCTGAACCCTAACCCTAACCCTTCCCCGAAGCCTTCCCCTCACCCGTCCCCTAATCCTAACCCGTACGCCCACACTAACCCGCGCCCTCACACGTACGCTCCCCCTAAACCGTTGTCGTACCCTCACCTGGACCCTAAACCGTCCCCGTCCCCTAACCCTAACCCTAGCCCGAACCCTAACCCTAACCATTCCCCGAAGCCTTCCCCTCACCCGTCCCCTAATCCTAACCCGTACGCTCACACTAACCCGCGCCCTCACACGTACACTCCCCCTAAACCGTTGTCGTACCCTCACCTGGACCCTAAACCGTCCCCGTCCCCTAACCCTAACCCTAGCCCGAACCCTAACCCTAACCCTTCCTCGAAGCCTTCCCCTCACCCGTCCCCTAATCCTAACCCGTACGCTCACACTAACCCGCGCCCTCACACGTAAGCTCCCCCTAAACCGTTGTCGTACCCTCACCTGGAACCTAAACCGTCCCCGTCCCCTAACCCTAACCCTAGCCCGAACCCTAACCCTAACCCTTCCCCGAAGCCTTCCCCTCACCCGTCCCCTAATCCTAACCCGTACGCTCACACTAACCCGCGCCCTCACACGTATGCTCCCCCTAAACCGTTGTCGTACCCTCACCTGGACCCTAAACCTTCCCCGTCCCCGTCCCCTAACCCTAGCCCGAACCCTAACCCTAACCCTTCCCCGAAGCCTTCCCCTCACCCGTCCCCTAATCCTAACCCGTACGCTCACACTAACCCGCGCCCTCACACGTACGTTCCCCCTAAACAGTTGTCGTACCCTCACCTGGACCCTAAACCTTCCCCGTCCCCTAACCCTAACCGTAGCCTGAACCCTAAACCTAACCCTTCCCCGAAGCCTTCCCCTCACCCGTCCCCTAATCCTAACCCGTACGCTCACACTAACCCGCGCCCTCACACGTACGCTCCCCCTAAACCGTTGTCGTACCCTCACCTGGACCCTAAACCTTCCCCGTCTCCTAACCCTAACCCTAGCCTGAACCCTAACCCTAACCCTTCCCCGAAGCCTTCCCCTCACCCGTCCCCTAATCCTAACCCGTACGCTCACACTAACCCGCGCCCTCACACGTACGCTCCCCCTAAACCGTTGTCGTACCCTCACCTGGACCCTAAACCGTCCCCGTCCCATAACCCTAGCCCTAGCCCGAACCCTAACCCTAACCCTTTCCCAAAGCCTTCCCCTCACCCGTCCCCTAATCCTAACCCGTACGCTCCCACTAACCCGCGCCCTCACACGTACGCTCCCCCTAAACCGTTGTCGTACCCTCACCTGGACCCTAAACCGTCCCCGTCCCCTAACCCTAACCCTAGCCCGAACCCTAACCCTAACCCTTCCCCGAAGCCTTCCCCTCACCCGTCCCCTAATCTTAACCCGTACGCTCACACTAACCCGCGCCCTCACACGTACGCTCCCCCTAAACCGTTGTCGTACCCTCACCTGGACCCTAAACCGTCCCCGTCCCCTAACCCTAACCCTAGCCCGAACCCTAACCCTAACCCTTCCCCGAAGCCTTCCCCTCACCCGTCCCCTAATCCTAACCCGTACGCTCACACTAACCCGCGCCCTCACACGTAAGCTCCCCCTAAACCGTTGTCGTACCCTCACCTGGAACCTAAACCGTCCCCGTCCCCTAACCCTAACCCTAGCCCGAACCCTAACCCTAACCCTTCCCCAAAGCCTTCCCCTCACCCGTCCCCTAATCCTAACCCGTACGCTCACACTAACCCGCGCCCTCACACGTATGCTCCCCCTAAACCGTTGTCGTACCCTCACCTGGACCCTAAACCTTCCCCGTCCCCGTCCCCTAACCCTAGCCCGAACCCTAACCCTAACCCTTCCCCGAAGCCTTCCCCTCACCCGTCCCCTAATCCTAACCCGTACGCTCACACTAACCCGCGCCCTCACACGTACGTTCCCCCTAAACAGTTGTCGTACCCTCACCTGGACCCTAAACCTTCCCCGTCCCCTAACCCTAACCCTAGCCTGAACCCTAAACCTAACACTTCCCCGAAGCCTTCCCCTCACCCGTCCCCTAATCCTAACCCGTACGCTCACACTAACCCGCGCCCTCACACGTACGCTCCCCCTAAACCGTTGTCGTACCCTCACCTGGACCCTAAACCTTCCCCGTCTCCTAACCCTAACCCTAGCCTGAACCCTAACCCTAACCCTTCCCCGAAGCCTTCCCCTCACCCGTCCCCTAATCCTAACCCGTACGCTCACACTAACCCGCGCCCTCACACGTACGCTCCCCCTAAACCGTTGTCGTACCCTCACCTGGACCCTAAACCGTCCCCGTCCCCTAACCCTAACCCTAGCCCGAACCCTAACCCTAACCCTTTCCCAAAGCCTTCCCCTCACCCGTCCCCTAATCCTAACCCGTACGCTCACACTAACCCGCGCCCTCACACGTACGCTCCCCCTAAACCGTTGTCGTACCCTCACCTGGACCCTAAACCGTCCCCGTCCCCTAACCCTAACCCTAGCCCGAACCCTAACCCTAACCC
Organism: Leucopleurus acutus; assembly: GCF_964270905.1. Classification (NCBI taxonomy): domain Eukaryota; kingdom Metazoa; phylum Chordata; class Mammalia; order Artiodactyla; family Delphinidae; genus Leucopleurus; species Leucopleurus acutus. The sequence continues at coordinate 150,639 of NW_028138934.1, forward strand.
TTCCCCGAAGCCTTCCCCTCACCCGTCCCCTAATCCTAACCCGTACGCTCACACTAACCCGCGCCCTCACACGTACGCTCCCCCTAAACCGTTGTCGTACCCTCACCTGGACCCTAAACCGTCCCCGTCCCCTAACCCTAACCCTAGCCCGAACCCTAACCCTAACCCTTCCCCGAAGCCTTCCCCTCACCCGTCCCCTAATCCTAACCCGTACGCTCACACTAACCCGCGCCCTCACACGTAAGCTCCCCCTAAACCGTTGTCGTACCCTCACCTGGAACCTAAACCGTCCCCGTCCCCTAACCCTAACCCTAGCCCGAACCCTAACCCTAACCCTTCCCCAAAGCCTTCCCCTCACCCGTCCCCTAATCCTAACCCGTACGCTCACACTAACCCGCGCCCTCACACGTATGCTCCCCCTAAACCGTTGTCGTACCCTCACCTGGACCCTAAACCTTCCCCGTCCCCGTCCCCTAACCCTAGCCCGAACTCTAACCCTAACCCTTCCCCGAAGTCTTCCCCTCACCCGTCCCCTAATCCTAACCCGTACGCTCACACTAACCCGCGCCCTCACACGTACGCTCCCCCTAAACCGTTGTCGTACCCTCACCTGGACCCTAAACCTTCCCCGTCCCCTAACACTAACCCTAGCCTGAACCCTAACCCTAACCCTTCCCCGAAGCCTTCCCCTCACCCGTCCCCTAATCCTAACCCGTACGCTCACACTAACCCGCGCCCTCACACGTACGCTCCCCCTAAACCGTTGTCGTACCCTCACCTGAACCCTAAACCTTCCCCGTCCCCTAACCCTAACCCTAGCCTGAACCCTAACCCTAACCCTTCCCCGAAGCCTTCCCCTCACCCGTCCCCTAATCCTAACCCGTACGCTCACACTAACCTGCGCCCTCACACGTACGCTCCCCCTAAACCGTTGTCGTACCCTCACCTGGACCCTAAACCGTCCCCGTACCCTAACCCTAACCCTAGCCCGAACCCTAACCCTATCCATTCCCCGAAGCCTTCCCCTCACCCGTCCCCTAATCCTAACCCGTACGCTCACACTAACCCGCGCCCTCACACGTACGCTCCCCCTAAAACGTTGTCGTACCCTCACCTGGACCCTAAACCGTCCCCGTCCCCTAACCCTAACCCTAGCCCGAACCCTAACCCTAACCCTTCCCCGAAGCCTTCCCCTCACCCGTCCCCTAATCCTAACCCGTACGCTCACACTAACCCGCGCCCTCACACGTACGCTCCCCCTAAACCGTTGTCGTACCCTCACCTGGACCCTAAACCGTCCCCGTCCCCTAACCCTAACCCTAGCCCGAACCCTAACCCTAACCCTTCCCCGAAGCCTTCCCCTCACCCGTCCCCTAATCCTAACCCGTACGCTCACACTAACCCGCGCCCTCACACGTACGCTCCCCCTAAACCGTTGTCGTACCCTCACCTGGACCCTAAACCGTCCCCGTCCCCTAACCCTAACCCTAGCCCGAACCCTAACCCTAACCCTTCCCCGAAGCCTTCCCCTCACCCGTCCCCTAATCCTAACCCGTACGCTCACACTAACCCGCGCCCTCACACGTAAGCTCCCCCTAAACCGTTGTCGTACCCTCACCTGGAACCTAAACCGTCCCCGTCCCCTAACCCTAACCCTAGCCCGAACCCTAACCCTAACCCTTCCCCGAAGCCTTCCCCTCACCCGTCCCCTAATCCTAACCCGTACGCTCACACTAACCCGCGCCCTCACACGTATGCTCCCCCTAAACCGTTGTCGTACCCTCACCTGGACCCTAAACCTTCCCCGTCCCCGTCCCCTAACCCTAGCCCGAACCCTAACCCTAACCCTTCCCCGAAGCCTTCCCCTCACCCGTCCCCTAATCCTAACCCGTACGCTCACACTAACCCGCGCCCTCACACGTATGCTCCCCCTAAACCGTTGTCGTACCCTCACCTGGACCCTAAACCTTCCCCGTCCCCGTCCCCTAACCCTAGCCCGAACTCTAACCCTAACCCTTCCCCGAAGCCTTCCCCTCACCCGTCCCCTAATCCTAACCCGTACGCTCACACTAACCCGCGCCCTCACACGTACGCTCCCCCTAAACCGTTGTCGTACCCTCACCTGTACCCTAAACCTTCCCCGTCCCCTAACCCTAACCCTAGCCTGAACCCTAACCCTAACCCTTCCCCGAAGCCTTCCCCTCACCCGTCCCCTAATCCTAACCCGTACGCTCACACTAACCCGCGCCCTCACACGTACGCTCCCCCTAAACCGTTGTCGTACCCTCACCTGGACCCTAAACCTTCCCCGTCCCCTAACCCTAACCCTAGCCTGAACCCTAACCCTAACCCTTCCCCGAAGCCTTCCCCTCACCCGTCCCCTAATCCTAACCCGTACGCTCACACTAACCCGCGCCCTCACACGTACGCTCCCCCTAAACCGTTGTCGTACCCTCACCTGGACCCTAAACCGTCCCCGTCCCCTAACCCTAACCCTAGCCCGAACCCTAACCCTAACCATTCCCCGAAGCCTTCCCCTCACCCGTCCCCTAATCCTAACCCGTACGCTCACACTAACCCGCGCCCTCACACGTACGCTCCCCCTAAACCGTTGTCGTACCCTCACCTGGACCCTAAACCGTCCCCGTCCCCTAACCCTAACCCTAGCCCGAACCCTAACCCTAACCCTTCCCCGAAGCCTTCCCCTCACCCGTCCCCTAATCCTAACCCGTACGCTCCCACTAACCCGCGCCCTCACACGTACGCTCCCCCTAAACCGTTGTCGTACCCTCACCTGGACCCTAAACCGTCCCCGTCCCCTAACCCTAACCCTAGCCCGAACCCTAACCCTAACCCTTCCCCGAAGCCTTCCCCTCACCCGTCCCCTAATCCTAACCCGTACGCTCACACTAACCCGCGCCCTCACACGTACGCTCCCCCTAAACCGTTGTCGTACCCTCACCTGGACCCTAAACCGTCCCCGTCCCCTAACCCTAACCCTAGCCCGAACCCTAACCCTAACCCTTCCCCGAAGCCTTCCCCTCACCCGTCCCCTAATCCTAACCCGTACGCTCACACTAACCCGCGCCCTCACACGTAAGCTCCCCCTAAACCGTTGTCGTACCCTCACCTGGAACCTAAACCGTCCCCGTCCCCTAACCCTAACCCTAGCCCGAACCCTAACCCTAACCCTTCCCCGAAGCCTTCCCCTCACCCGTCCCCTAATCCTAACCCGTACGCTCACACTAACCCGCGCCCTCACACGTATGCTCCCCCTAAACCGTTGTCGTACCCTCACCTGGACCCTAAACCTTCCCCGTCCCCGTCCCCTAACCCTAGCCCGAACCCTAACCCTAACCCTTCCCCGAAGCCTTCCCCTCACCCGTCCCCTAATCCTAACCCGTACGCTCACACTAACCCTCGCCCTCACACGTACGTTCCCCCTAAACAGTTGTCGTACCCTCACCTGGACCCTAAACCTTCCCCGTCCCCTAACCCTAACCCTAGCCTGAACCCTAAACCTAACCCTTCCCCGAAGCCTTCCCCTCACCCGTCCCCTAATCCTAACCCGTACGCTCACACTAACCCGCGCCCTCACACGTACGCTCCCCCTAAACCGTTGTCGTACCCTCACCTGGACCCTAAACCTTCCCCGTCTCCTAACCCTAACCCTAGCCTGAACCCTAACCCTAACCCTTCCCCGAAGCCTTCCCCTCACCCGTCCCCTAATCCTAACCCGTACGCTCACACTAACCCGCGCCCTCACACGTACGCTCCCCCTAAACCGTTGTCGTACCCTCACCTGGACCCTAAACCGTCCCCGTCCCCTAACCCTAACCCTAGCCCGAACCCTAACCCTAACCCTTTCCCAAAGCCTTCCCCTCACCCGTCCCCTAATCCTAACCCGTACGCTCCCACTAACCCTCGCCCTCACACGTACGCTCCCCCTAAACCGTTGTCGTACCCTCACCTGGACCCTAAACCGTCCCCGTCCCCTAACCCTAACCCTAGCCCGAACCCTAACCCTAACCCTTCCCCGAAGCCTTCCCCTCACCCGTCCCCTAATCCTAACCCGTACGCTCACACTAACCCGCGCCCTCACACGTACGCTCCCCCTAAACCGTTGTCGTACCCTCACCTGGACCCTAAACCGTCCCCGTCCCCTAACCCTAACCCTAGCCCGAACCCTAACCCTAACCCTTCCCCGAAGCCTTCCCCTCACCCGTCCCCTAATCCTAACCCGTACGCTCACACTAACCCGCGCCCTCACACGTACGCTCCCCCTAAACCGTTGTCGTACCCTCACCTGGACCCTAAACCGTCCCCGTCCCCTAACCCTAACCCTAGCCCGAACCCTAACCCTAACCCTTCCCCGAAGCCTTCCCCTCACCCGTCCCCTAATCCTAACCCGTACGCTCACACTAACCCGCGCCCTCACACGTATGCTCCCCCTAAACCGTTGTCGTACCCTCACCTGGACCCTAAACCTTCCCCGTCCCCGTCCCCTAACCCTAGCCCGAACCCTAACCCTAACCCTTCCCCGAAGCCTTCCCCTCACTCGTCCCCTAATCCTAACCCGTACGCTCACACTAACCCGCGCCCTCACACGTACGTTCCCCCTAAACAGTTGTCGTACCCTCACCTGGACCCTAAACCTTCCCCGTCCCCTAACCCTAACGCTAGCCTGAACCCTAAACCTAACCCTTCCCCGAAGCCTTCCCCTCACCCGTCCCCTAATCCTAACCCGTACGCTCACACTAACCCGCGCCCTCACACGTACGCTCCCCCTAAACCGTTGTCGTACCCTCACCTGGACCCTAAACCTTCCCCGTCCCCTAACCCTAACCCTAGCCTGAACCCTAACCCTAACCCTTCCCCGAAGCCTTCCCCTCACCCGTCCCCTAATCCTAACCCGTACGCTCACACTAACCCGCGCCCTCACACGTACGCTCCCCCTAAACCGTTGTCGTACCCTCACCTGGAGCCTAAACCGTCCCCGTCCCCTAACCCTAACCCTAGCCCGAACCCTAACCCTAACCATTCCCCGAAGCCTTCCCCTCACCCGTCCCCTAATCCTAACCCGTACGCTCCCACTAACCCGCGCCCTCACACGTACGCTCCCCCTAAACCGTTGTCGTACCCTCACCTGGAACCTAAACCGTCCCCGTCCCCTAACCCTAACCCTAGCCCGAACCCTAACCCTAACCCTTCCCCGAAGCCTTCCCCTCACCCGTCCCCTAATCCTAACCCGTACGCTCACACTAACCCGCGCCCTCACACGTACGCTCCCCCTAAACCGTTGTCGTACCCTCACCTGGACCCTAAACCGTCCCCGTCCCCTAACCCTAACCCTAGCCCGAACCCTAACCCTAACCCTTCCCCGAAGCCTTCCCCTCACCCGTCCCCTAATCCTAACCCGTACGCTCACACTAACCCGCGCCCTCACACGTAAGCTCCCCCTAAACCGTTGTCGTACCCTCACCTGGAACCTAAACCGTCCCCGTCCCCTAACCCTAACCCTAGCCCGAACCCTAACCCTAACCCTTCCCCGAAGCCTTCCCCTCACCCGTCCCCTAATCCTAACCCGTACGCTCACACTAACCCGCGCCCTCACACGTATGCTCCCCCTAAACCGTTGTCGTACCCTCACCTGGACCCTAAACCTTCCCCGTCCCCGTCCCCTAACCCTAGCCCGAACCCTAACCCTAACCCTTCCCCGAAGCCTTCCCCTCACCCGTCCCCTAATCCTAACCCGTACGCTCACACTAACCCGCGCCCTCACACGTACGTTCCCCCTAAACAGTTGTCGTACCCTCACCTGGACCCTAAACCTTCCCCGTCCCCTAACCCTACCCTAGCCTGAACCCTAAACCTAACCCTTCCCCGAAGCCTTCCCCTCACCCGTCCCCTAATCCTAACCCGTACGCTCACACTAACCCGCGCCCTCACACGTACGCTCCCCCTAAACCGTTGTCGTACCCTCACCTGGACCCTAAACCTTCCCCGTCTCCTAACCCTAACCCTAGCCTGAACCCTAACCCTAACCCTTCCCCGAAGCCTTCCCCTCACCCGTCCCCTAATCCTAACCCGTACGCTCACACTAACCCGCGCCCTCACACGTACGCTCCCCCTAAACCGTTGTCGTACCCTCACCTGGACCCTAAACCGTCCCCGTCCCCTAACCCTAACCCTAACCCGAACCCTAACCCTAACCATTCCCCGAAGCCTTCCCCTCACCCGTCCCCTAATCCTAACCCGTACGCTCACACTAACCCGCGCCCTCACACGTACGCTCCCCCTAAACCGTTGTCGTACCCTCACCTGGACCCTAAACCGTCCCCGTCCCCTAACCCTAACCCTAGCCCGAACCCTAACCCTAACCCTTCCCCGAAGCCTTCCCCTCACCCGTCCCCTAATCCTAAACCGTACGCTCCCACTAACCCGCGCCCTCACACGTACGCTCCCCCTAAACCGTTGTCGTATCCTCACCTGGACCCTAAACCGTCCCCGTCCCCTAACCCTAACCCTAGCCCGAAACCTAACCCTAACACTTCCCCGAAGCCTTCCCCTCACCCGTCCCCTAATCCTAACCCGTACGCTCCCACTAACCCGCGCCCTCACACGTACGCTCCCCCTAAACCGTTGTCGTACCCTCACCTGGACCCTAAACCGTCCCCGTCCCCTAACCCTAACCCTATCCCGAACCCTAACCCTAACCCTTCCCCGAAGCCTTCCCCTCACCCGTCCCCTAATCCTAACCCGTACGCTCACACTAACCCGCGCCCTCACACGTACGCTCCCCCTAAACCGTTGTCGTACCCTCACCTGGACCCTAAACCGTCCCCGTCCCCTAACCCTAACCCTAGCCAGAACCCTAACCCTAACCCTTCCCCGAAGCCTTCCCCTCACCCGTCCCCTAATCCTAACCCGTACGCTCACACTAACCCGCGCCCTCACACGTAAGCTCCCCCTAAACCGTTGTCGTACCCTCACCTGGAACCTAAACCGTCCCCGTCACCTAACCCAAACCCTAGCCCGAACCCTAACCCTAACCCTTCCCCGAAGCCTTTCCCTCACCCGTCCCCTAATCCTAACCCGTACGCTCACACTAACCCGCGCCCTCACACGTATGCTCCCCCTAAACCGTTGTCGTACCCTCACCTGGACCCTAAACCTTCCCCGTCCCCGTCCCCTAACCCTAGCCCGAACCCTAACCCTAACCCTTCCCCGAAGCCTTCCCCTCACCCGTCCCCTAATCCTAACCCGTACGCTCACACTAACCCGTACCCTCACACGTACGCTCCCCCTAAACCGTTGTCGTACCCTCACCTGGACCCTAAACCGTCCCCGTCCCCTAACCCTAACCCTAGCCCGAACCCTAACCCTAACCCTTCCCCGAAGCCTTCCCCTCACCCGTCCCCTAATCCTAACCCGTACGCTCACACTAACCCGCGCCCTCACACGTACGCTCCCCCTAAACCGTTGTCGTACCCTCACCTGGACCCTAAACCGTCCCCGTCCCCTAAACCTAACCCTAGCCCGAACCCTAACCCTAACCCTTCCCCGAAGCCTTCCCCTCACCCGTCCCCTAATCCTAACACGTACGCTCCCACTAACCCGCGCCCTCACACGTACGCTCCCCCTAAACCGTTGTCGTACCCTCACCTGGACCCTAAACCGTCCCCGTCCCCTAACCCTAGCCCGAACCCTAACCCTAACCCTTCCCCGAAGCCTTCCCCTCACCCGTCCCCTAATCCTAACCCGTACGCTCACACTAACCCGCGCCCTCACTCGTACGCTCCCCCTAAACCGTTGTCGTACCCTCACCTGGACCCTAAACCATCCCCGTCCCCTAACCCTAACCCTAACCCGAACCCTAACCCTAACCCTTCCCCGAAGCCTTCCCCTCACCCGTCCCCTAATCCTAACCCGTACGCTCACACTAACCCCCCTCCTCACACGTACGCTCCCCCTAAACCGTTGTCGTACCCTCACCTGGACCCTAAACCGTCCCCGTCCCCTAACCCTAACCCTAGCCCGAACCCTAACCCTAACCCTTCCCCGAAGCCTTCCCCTCACCCGTCCCCTAATCCTAACCCGTACGCTCACACTAACCCGCGCCCTCACACGTACGCTCCCCCTAAACCGTTGTCGTACCCTCACCTAGACCCTAAACCGTCCCCGTCCCCTAACCCTAACCCTAGCCCGAACCCTAACCCTAACCCTTCCCCGAAGCCTTCCCCTCACCCGTCCCCTAATCCTAAACCGTACGCTCCCACTAACCCGCGCCCTCACACGTACGCTCCCCCTAAACCGTTGTCGTACCCTCACCTGGACCCTAAACCGTCCCCGTCCCCTAACCCTAACCCTAGCCCGAACCCTAACCCTAACCCTTCCCCGAAGCCTTCCCCTCACCCGTCCCCTAATCCTAACCCGTACGCTCCCACTAACCCGCGCCCTCACACGTACGCTCCCCCTAAACCGTTGTCGTACCCTCACCTGGACCCTAAACCGTCCCCGTCCCCTAACCCTAACCCTAGCCCGAACCCTAACCCTAACCCTTCCCCGAAGCCTTCCCCTCACCCGTCCCCTAATCCTAACCCGTACGCTCACACTAACCCGCGCCCTCACACGTACGCTCCCCCTAAACCGTTGTCGTACCCTCACCTGGACCCTAAACCGTCCCCGTCCCCTAACCCTAACCCTAGCCCGAACCCTAACCCTAACCCTTCCCCGAAGCCTTCCTCTCACCCGTCCCCTAATCCTAACCCGTACGCTCACACTAACCCGCGCCCTCACACGTACGCTCCCCCTAAACCGTTGTCGTACCCTAACCTGGACCCTAAACCGTCCCCGTCCCCTAACCCTAACCCTAGCCCGAACCCTAACCCTAACCCTTCCCCGAAGCCTTTCCCTCACCCGTCCCCTAATCCTAACCCGTACGCTCACACTAACCCGCGCCCTCACACGTATGCTCCCCCTAAACCGTTGTCGTACCCTCACCTGGACCCTAAACCTTCCCCGTCCCCGTCCCCTAACCCTAGCCCGAACCCTAACCCTAACCCTTCCCCGAAGCCTTCCCCTCACCCGTCCCCTAATCCTAACCCGTACGTTCACACTAACCCGTGCCCTCACACGTACGCTCCCCCAAAACCGTTGTCGTACCCTCACCTGGACCCTAAACCGTCCCCGTCCCCTAACCCTAACCCTAGCCCGAACCCTAACCCTAACCCTTCCCCGAAGCCTTCCCCTCACCTGTCCCCTAATCCTAACCCGTATGCTCACACTAACCCGCGCCCTCACACGTACGCTCCCCCTAAACCGTTCTCGTACCCTCACCTGGACCCTAAACCTTCCCCGTCCCCTAACCCTAACCCTAGCCTGAACCCTAACCCTAACCCTTCCCCGAAGCCTTCCCCTCACCCGTCCCCTAATCCTAACCCGTACGCTCACACTAACCCGCGCCCTCACACGTACGCTCCCCCTAAACCGTTGTCGTACCCTCACCTGGACCCTAAACCGTCCCCGTCCCCTAACCCTAACCCTAGCCCGAACCCTAACCCTAACCATTCCCCGAAGCCTTCCCCTCACCCGTCCCCTAATCCTAACCCGTTCGCTCACACTAACCCGCGCCCTCACACGTACGCTCCCCCTAAACCGTTGTCGTACCCTCACCTGGACCCTAAACCGTCCCCGTCCCCTAACCCTAACCCTAGCCCGAACCCTAACCCTAACCCTTCCCCGAAGCCTTCCCCTCACCCGTCCCCTAATCCTAACCCGTACTCTCCCACTAACCCGCGCCCTCACACGTACGCTCCCCCTAAACCGTTGTCGTACCCTCACCTGGACCCTAAACCGTCCCCGTCCCCTAACCCTAACCCTAGCCCGAACCCTAACCCTAACCCTTCCCCAAAGCCTTCCCCTCACCCGTCCCCTAATCCTAACCCGTACGCTCCCACTAACCCGCGCCCTCACACGTACGCTCCCCCTAAACCGTTGTCGTACCCTCACCTGGACCCTAAACCGTCCCCGTCCCCTAACCCTAACCCTAGCCCGAACCCTAACCCTAACCCTTCCCCGAAGCCTTCCCCTCACCCGTCCCATAATCCTAACCCGTACGCTCACACTAACCCGCGCCCTCACACGTACGCTCCCCCTAAACCGTTGTCGTACCCTCACCTGGACCCTAAACTGTCCCCGTCCCCTAACCCTAACCCTAGCCTGAACCCTAACCCTAACACTTCCCCGAAGCTTTCCCCTCACCCGTCCCCTAACCCTAACACGTACGCTCACACTAACCCGCGCCCTCACACGTACGCTCCCCCTAAACCGTTGTCGTACCCTCACCTGGACCCTAAACCGTCCCCGTCCCCTAACCCTAACCCTAGCCCGAACCCTAACCCTAACCCTTCCCCGAAGCCTTCCCCTCACCCGTCCCCTAATCCTAACACGTACGCTCACACTAACCCGTGCCCTCACACGTACGCTCCCCCTAAACCGTTGTCGTACCCTCACCTGGACCCTAAACCGTCCCCGTCCCCTAACCCTAACCCTAGCCCGAACCGTAACCCTAACCCTTCCCCGAAGCCTTCCCCTCACCCGTCCCCTAATCCTAACCCGTACGCTCACACTAACCCGCGCCCTCACACGTACGCTCCCCCTAAACCGTTGTCGTACCCTCACCTGGACCCTAAACCGTCCCCGTCCCCTAAACCTAACCCTAGCCCGAACCCTAACCCTAACCCTTCCCCGAAGCCTTCCCCTCACCCGTCCCCTAATCCTAACCCGTACGCTAACACTAACCCACGCCCTCACACGTACGCTCCCCCTAAACCGTTGTCGGAACCTCACCTGGACCCTAAACCGTCCCCGTCCCATAACCCTAGCCCGAACCCTAACCCTAACCCTTCCCCGAAGCCTTCCCCTCACCCGTCCCCTAATCCTAACCCGTACGCTCACACTAACCCGCGCCCTCACTCGTACGCTCCCCCTAAACCGTTGTCGTACCCTCACCTGGACCCTAAACCATCCCCGTCCCCTAACCCTAACCCTAACCCGAACCCTAACCCTAACCCTTCCCCGAAGCCTTCCCCTCACCCGTCCCCTAATCCTAACCCGTACGCTCACACTAACCCGCGCCCTCACACGTACGCTCCCCCTAAACCGTTGTCGTACCCTCACCTGGACCCTAAAGCGTCCCCGTCCCCTAACCCTAACCCTAGCCCGAACCCTAACCCTAAACCTTCCCCGAAGCCTTCCCCTCACCCGTCCCATAATCCTAACCCGTACGCTCACACTAACCCGTGCCCTCACACGTACGCTCCCCCTAAACCGTTGTCGTACCCTCACCTGGACCCTAAACCGTCCCCGTCCCCTAACCCTAACCCTAGCCCGAACTCTAACCCTAACCCTTCCCCGAGGCCTTCCCCTCATCCGTCCCCTAATCCTAACACGTACGCTCACACTAACCCGCGCCCTCACACGTACGCTCCCCCTAAACCGTTGTCGTACCCTCACCTGGACCCTAAACCGTCCCCGTCCCCTAACCCTAACCCTAGCCCGAACCCTAACCCTAACCCTTCCCCGAAGCCTTCCCCTCACCCGTCCCCTAATCCTAACCCGTACGCTCACACTAACCCGCGCCCTCACACGTACGCTCCCCCTAAACCGTTGTCGTACCCTCACCTGGACCCTAAACCGTCCCCGTCCCCTAACCCTAACCCTAGCCCGAACCCTAACCCTAACCCTTCCCCGAAGCCTTCCCCTCACCCGTCCCCTAATCCTAACCCGTACGCTCCCACTAACCCGCGCCCTCACACGTACGCTCCCCCTAAACCGTTGTCGTACCCTCACCTGGACCCTAAACCGTCCCCGTCCCCTAACCCTAACCCTAGCCCGAACCCTAACACTAACACTTCCCCGAAGCTTTCCCCTCACCCGTCCCCTAATCCTAACACGTACGCTCACACTAACCCGCGCCCTCACACGTACGCTCCCCCTAAACCGTTGTCGTACCCTCACCTGGACCCTAAACCGTCCCCGTCCCCTAACCCTAATCCTAGCCCGAACCCTAACCCTAACCCTTCCCCGAAGCCTTCCCCTCACCCGTCCCCTAATCCTAACCCGTACGCTCACACTAACCCGCGCCCTCACACGTACGCTCCCCCTAAACCGTTGTCGTACCCTCACCTGGACCCTAAACCGTCCCCGTCCCCTAACCCTAACCCTAGCCCGAACCCTAACCCTAACCCTTCCCCGAAGCCTTCCCCTCACCCGTCCCCTAATCCTAACCCGTACGCTCACACTAACCCGTGCCCTCACACGTACGCTCCCCCTAAACCGTTGTCGTTCCCTCACCTGGACCCTAAACCGTCCCCGTCCCCTAACCCTAACCCTAGCCCGAACCCTAACCCTAAACCTTCCCCGAAGCCTTCCCCTCACCCGTCCCCTAATCCTAACCCGTACGCTCACACTAACCCGCGCCCTCACACGTACGCTCCCCCTAAACCGTTGTCGTACCCTCACCTGGACCCTAAACCGTCCCCGTCCTCTAACCCTAACCCTAGCCCGAACCCTAACCCTAACCCTTCCCCAAAGCCTTCCCCTCACCCGTCCCCTAATCCTAACCCGTACGCTCCCACTAACCCGCGCCCTCACACGTACGCTCCCTCTAAACCGTTGTCGTACCCTCACCAGGACCCTAAACCGTCCCCGTCCCCTAACCCTAACCCTAGCCCGAACCCTAACCCTAACCCTTCCCCGAAGGCTTCCCCTCACCCGTGCCCTAATCCTAACCCGTACGCTCACACTAACCCGCGCCCTCACACGTACGCTCCCCCTAAACCGTTGTCGTACCCTCACCTGGACCCTAAACCGTCCCCGTCCTCTAACCCTAACCCTAGCCCGAACCCTAACCCTAACCCTTCCCCGAAGCCTTCCCCTCACCCGTCCCCTAATCCTAACCCGTACGCTCCCACTAACCCGCGCCCTCACACGTACGCTCCCCCTAAACCGTTGTCGTACCCTCACCTGGACCCTAAACCGTCCCCGTCCCCTAACCCTAACCCTAGCCCAAACCCTAACACTAACACTTCCCCGAAGCTTACCCCTCACCCGTCCCCTAATCCTAACACGTACGCTCACACTAACCCGCGCCCTCACACGTACGCTCCCCCTAAACCGTTGTCGTACCCTCACCTGGACCCTAAACCGTCCCCGTCCCCTAACCCTAACCCTAGCCCGAACCCTAACCCTAACCCTTCCCCGAAGCCTTCCCCTCACCCGTCCCCTAATCCTAACCCGTACGCTCACACTAACCCGCGCCCTCACACGTACGCTCCCCCTAAACCGTTGTTGTACCCTCACCTGGACCCTAAACCGTCCCCGTCCCCTAACCCTAACCCTAGCCCGAACCCTAACCCTAACCCTTCCCCGAAGCCTTCCCCTCACCCGTCCCCTAATCCTAACCCGTACGCTCACACTAACCCGCGCCCTCACACGTACGCTCCCCCTAATCCGTTGTCGTACCCTCACCTGGACCCTAAACCGTCCCCGTCCCCTAACCCTAACCCTAGCCCGAACCCTAACCCTAACCCTTCCCCGAAGCCTTCCCCTCACCCGTCCCCTAATCCTAACCCGTACGCTCACACTAACCCGCGCCCTCACACGTACGCTCCCCCTAAACCGTTGTCGTACCCTCACCTGGACCCTAAACCGTCCCCGTCCCCTAACCCTAACCCTAGCCCGAACACTAACCCTAACCCTTCCCCGAAGCCTTCCCCTCACCCGTCCCCTAATCCTAACCCGTACGCTCACACTAACCCGCGCCCTCACACGTACGCTCCCCCTAAACCGTTGTCGTACCCTCACCTGGACCCTAAACCGTCCCCGTCCCCTAACCCTAACCCTAGCCCGAACCCTAACCCTAACCCTTCCCCGAAGCCTTCCCCTCACCCGTCCCCTAATCCTAACCCTTACGCTCACACTAACCCGCGCCCTCACACGTACGCTCCCCCTAAACCGTTGTCGTACCCTCACCTGGACCCTAAACCGTCCCCGTCCCCTAACCCTAACCCTAGCCAGAACCCTAACCCTAACCCTTCCCCGAAGCCTTCCCCTCACCCGTCCCCTAATCCTAAACCGTACGCTCACACTAACCCGCGCCCTCACACGTACGCTCCCCCTAAACCGTTGTCGTACCCTCACCTGGACCCTAAACCGTCCCCGTCCCCTAACCCTAACCCTAGCCCGAACCCTAACCCTAACCCTTTCCCAAAGCCTTCCCCTCACCCGTCCCCTAATCCTAACCCGTACGCTCCCACTAACCCGCGCCCTCACACGTACGCTCCCCCTAAACCGTTGTCGTACCCTCACCTGGACCCTAAACCGTCCCCGTCCCCTAACCCTAACCCTAGCCCGAACCCTAACCCTAACCCTTCCCCGAAGCCTTCCCCTCACCCGTCCCCTAATCCTAACCCGTACGCTCACACTAACCCGCGCCCTCACACGTACGCTCCCCCTAAACCGTTGTCGTACCCTCACCTGGACCCTAAACCGTCCCCGTCCCCTAACCCTAACCCTAGCCAGAACCCTAACCCTAACCCTTCCCCGAAGCCTTCCCCTCACCCGTCCCCTAATCCTAACCCTTACGCTCACACTAACCCGCGCCCTCACACGTAAGCTCCTCGTAAACCGTTGTCGTACCCTCACATGGAACCTAAACCGTTCCCGTCCCCTAACCCTAACCCTAGCCCGAACCCTAACCCTAACCCTTCCCCGAAGCCTTCCCCTCACCCGTCCCCTAATCCTAACCCGTACGCTCACACTAACCCGCGCCCTCACACGTACGCTCCCCCTAAACCGTTGTCGTTCCCTCACCTGGACCCTAAACCGTCCCCGTCCCCTAACCCTAACCCTAGCCCGAACCCTAACCCTAACCCTTCCCCGAAGCCTTCCCCTCACCCGTCCCCTAATTCTAACCCGTACGCTCCCACTAACCTGCGCCCTCACACGTACGCTCCCCCTAAACCGTTGTCGTACCCTCACCTGGACCCTAAACCGTCCCCGTCCTCTAACCCTAACCCTAGCCCGAACCCTAACCCTAACCCTTCCCCAAAGCCTTCCCCTCACCCGTCCCCTAATCCTAACCCGTACGCTCCCACTAACCCGCGCCCTCACACGTACGCTCCCTCTAAACCGTTGTCGTACCCTCACCAGGACCCTAAACCGTCCCCGTCCCCTAACCCTAACCCTAGCCCGAACCCTAACCCTAACCCTTCCCCGAAGCCTTCCCCTCACCCGTCCCCTAATCCTAACCCGTACGCTCACACTAACCCGCGCCCTCACACGTAAGCTCCCCCTAAACCGTTGTCGTACCCTCACATGGAACCTAAACCGTCCCCGTCCCCTAACCCTAACCCTAGCCCGAACCCTAACCCTAACCCTTCCCCGAAGCCTTCCCCTCACCCGTCCCCTAATCCTAACCCGTACGCTCACACTAACCCGCGCCCTCACACGTACGCTCCCCCTAAACCGTTGTCGTTCCCTCACCTGGACCCTAAACCGTCCCCGTCCCCTAACCCTAACCCTAGCCCGAACCCTAACCCTAACCCTTCCCCGAAGCCTTCCCCTCACACGTCCCCTAATTCTAACCCGTACGCTCCCACTAACCTGCGCCCTCACACGTACGCTCCCCCTAAACCGTTGTCGTACCCTCACCTGGACCCTAAACCGTCCCCGTCCTCTAACCCTAACCCTAGCCCGAACCCTAACCCTAACCCTTCCCCAAAGCCTTCCCCTCACCCGTCCCCTAATCCTAACCCGTACGCTCCCACTAACCCGCGCCCTCACACGTACGCTCCCTCTAAACCGTTGTCGTACCCTCACCAGGACCCTAAACCGTCCCCGTCCCCTAACCCTAACCCTAGCCCGAACCCTAACCCTAACCCTTCCCCGAAGCCTTCCCCTCACCCGTCCCCTAATCCTAACCCGTACGCTCACACTAACCCGCGCCCTCACACGTAAGCTCCCCCTAAACCGTTGTCGTACCCTCACATGGAACCTAAACCGTCCCCGTCCCCTAACCCTAACCCTAGCCCGAACCCTAACCCTAACCCTTCCCCGAAGCCTTCCCCTCACCCGTCCCCTAATCCTAACCCGTACGCTCACACTAACCCGCGCCCTCACACGTACGCTCCCCCTAAACCGTTGTCGTTCCCTCACCTGGACCCTAAACCGTCCCCGTCCCCTAACCCTAACCCTAGCCCGAACCCTAACCCTAAACCTTCACCGAAGCCTTCCCCTCACCCGTCCCCTAATCCTAACCCGTACGCTCACACTAACCCGCGCCCTCACACGTACGCTCCCGCTAAACCGTTGTCGTACCCTCACCTGGACCCTAAACCGTCCCCGTCCTCTAACCCTAACCCTAGCCCGAACCCTAACCCTAACCCTTCCCCAAAGCCTTCCCCTCACCCGTCCCCTAATCCTAACCCGTACGCTCCCACTAACCCGCGCCCTCACACGTACGCTCCCTCTAAACCGTTGTCGTACCCTCACCAGGACCCTAAACCGTCCCCGTCCCCTAACCCTAACCCTAGCCCGAACCCTAACCCTAACCCTTCCCCGAAGGCTTCCCCTCACCCGTGCCCTAATCCTAACCCGTACGCTCACACTAACCCGCGCCCTCACACGTACGCTCCCCCTAAACCGTTGTCGTACCCTCACCTGGACCCTAAACCGTCCCCGTCCTCTAATCCTAACCCTAGCCCGAACCCTAACCCTAACCCTTCCCCGAAGCCTTCCCCTCACCCGTCCCCTAATCCTAACCCGTACGCTCCCACTAACCCGCGCCCTCACACGTACGCTCCCCCTAAACCGTTGTCGTACCCTCACCTGGACCCTAAACCGTCCCCGTCCCCTAACCCTAACCCTAGCCCAAACCCTAACACTAACACTTCCCCGAAGCTTACCCCTCACCCGTCCCCTAATCCTAACACGTACGCTCACACTAACCCGCGCCCTCACACGTACGCTCCCCCTAAACCGTTGTCGTACCCTCACCTGGACCCTAAACCGTCCCCGTCCCCTAACCCTAACCCTAGCCCGAACCCTAACCCTAACCCTTCCCCGAAGCCTTCCCCTCACCCGTCCCCTAATCCTAACCCGTACGCTCACACTAACCCGCGCCCTCACACGTACGCTCCCCCTAAACCGTTGTTGTACCCTCACCTGGACCCTAAACCGTCCCCGTCCCCTAACCCTAACCCTAGCCCGAACCCTAACCCTAACCCTTCCCCGAAGCCTTCCCCTCACCCGTCCCCTAATCCTAACCCGTACGCTCACACTAACCCGCGCCCTCACACGTACGCTCCCCCTAATCCGTTGTCGTACCCTCACCTGGACCTTAAACCGTCCCCGTCCCCTAACCCTAACCCTAGCCCGAACCCTAACCCTAACCCTTCCCCGAAGCCTTCCCCTCACCCGTCCCCTAATCCTAACCCGTACGCTCACACTAACCCGCGCCCTCACACGTACGCTCCCCCTAAACCGTTGTCGTACCCTCACCTGGACCCTAAACCGTCCCCGTCCCCTAACCCTAACCCTAGCCCGAACACTAACCCTAACCCTTCCCCGAAGCCTTCCCCTCACCCGTCCCCTAATCCTAACCCGTACGCTCACACTAACCCGCGCCCTCACACGTACGCTCCCCCTAAACCGTTGTCGTACCCTCACCTGGACCCTAAACCGTCCCCGTCCCCTAACCCTAACCCTAGCCCGAACCCTAACCCTAACCCTTCCCCGAAGCCTTCCCCTCACCCGTCCCCTAATCCTAACCCGTACGCTCACACTAACCCGCGCCCTCACACGTACGCTCCCCCTAAACCGTTGTCGTACCCTCACCTGGACCCTAAACCGTCCCCGTCCCCTAACCCTAACCCTAGCCAGAACCCTAACCCTAACCCTTCCCCGAAGCCTTCCCCTCACCCGTCCCCTAATCCTAAACCGTACGCTCACACTAACCCGCGCCCTCACACGTACGCTCCCCCTAAATCGTTGTCGTACCCTCACCTGGACCCTAAACCGTCCCCGTCCCCTAACCCTAACCCTAGCCCGAACCCTAACCCTAAACCTTTCCCAAAGCCTTCCCCTCACCCGTCCCCTAATCCTAACCCGTACGCTCCCACTAACCCGCGCCCTCACACGTACGCTCCCCCTAAACCGTTGTCGTACCCTCACCTGGACCCTAAACCGTCCCCGTCCCCTAACCCTAACACTAGCCCGAACCCTAACCCTAACCCTTCCCCAAAGCCTTCCCCTCACCCGTCCCCTAATCCTAACCCGTACGCTCCCACTAACCCGTGCCCTCACACGTACGCTCCCCCTAAACCGCTGTCGTACCCTCACCAGGACCCTAAACCGTCCCTGTCCCCTAACCCTAACCCTAGCCCGAACCCTAACCCTATCCCTTCCCCGAAGCCTTCCCCTCACCCGTCCCCTAATGCTAACCCGTACGCTCACACTAACCCGCGCCCTCACACGTACGCTCCCCCTAAACCGTTGTCGTACCCTCACCTGGACCCTAAACCGTCCCCGTCCCCTAACCCTAACCCTAGCCCGAACCCTAACCCTAACCCTTCTCCGAAGCCTTCCCCTCACCCGTCCCCTAATCCTAACCCGTACGCTCACACTAACCCGCGCCCTCACACGTACGCTCCCCCTAAACCATTGTCGTACCCTCACCTAGACCCTAAACCGTCCCCGTCCCCTAACCCTAACCCTAGCCCGAACCCTAACCCTAACCCTTCCCCGAAGCCTTCCCCTCACCCGTCCCCTAATCCTAACCCGTACGCTCACAGTAACCCGCGCCCTCACAAGTACGCTCCCCCTAAACCGTTGTCGTACCCTCACCTGGACCCTAAAGCGTCCCCGTCCCCTAACCCTAACCCTAGCCCGAACCCTAACCCTAACCCTTCCCCGAAGCCTTCCCCTCACCCGTCCCCTAATCCTAACCCGTACGCTCACACTAACCCGCGCCCTCACACGTACGCTCCCCCTAAACCGTTGTCGTACCCTCACCTGGACCCTAAACCGTCCCCGTCCTCTAACCCTAACCCTAGCCCGAACCCTAACCCTAACACTTCCCCGAAGCCTTCCCCTCACCCGTCCCATAATCCTAACCCGTACGCTCACACTAACCCGCGCCCTCACATGTACGCTCCCCCTAAACCGTTGTCGTACCCTCACCTGGACCCTAAACCGTCCCCGTCCCCTAACCCTAACCCTAGCCCGAACCCTAACCCTAACCCTTCCCCGAAGCCTTCCCCTCACCCGTCCCCTAATCCTAACCCGTACGCTCACACTAACCCGCGCTCTCACACATACGCTCCCCCTAAACCGTTGTCGAACCCTCACCTGGACCCTAAACCGTCCCCGTCCCCTAACCCTAACCCTAACCCGAACCCTAACCCTAACCCTTCCACAAAGCCTTCCCCTCACCCGTCCCCTAATCCTAACCCGTACGCTCACACTAACCCGCGCCCTCACACGTACGCTCCCCCTAAACCGTTGTCGGACCCTCACCTGGACCCTAAACCGTCCCCGTCCCCTAACCCTAACCCTAGCCCGAACCCTAACCCTAACCCTTCCCCGAAGCCTTCCCCTCACCCGTCCCCTAATCCTAACCCGTACGCTCACACTAACCCGCGCCCTCACACGTACGCTCCCCCTAAACCGTTGTCGTACCCTCACCTAGACCCTAAACCGTCCCCGTCCCCTAACCCTAACCCTAGCCCGAACCCTAACCCTAACCCTTCCCCGAAGCCTTCCCCTCACCCGTCCCCTAATCCTAACCCGTACGCTCCCACTAACTCGCGCCCTCACACGTACGCTCCCTCTAAACCGTTGTCGTACCCTCACCAGGACCCTAAACCGTCCCCGTCCCCTAACCCTAACCCTAGCCCGAACCCTAACCCTAACCCTTCCCCGAAGCCTTCCCCTCACCCGTCCCCTAATCGTAACCCGTACGCTCACACTAACCCGCGCCCTCACACGTACGCTCCCCCTAAACCGTTGTCGTACCCTCACCTGGACCCTAAACCGTCCCCGTCCCCTAACCCTAACCCTAGCCCGAACCCTAACCCTAACCCTTCCCCGAAGCCTTCCCCTCACCCGTCCCCTAATCCTAACCCGTACGCTCACACTAACCCGCGCCCTCACACGTACGCTCCCCCTAAACCGTTGTCGTACCCTCACCTGGACCCTAAACCGTCCCCGTCCCCTAACCCTAACCCTAGGCAGAACCCTAACCCTAACCCTTCCCCGAAGCCTTCCCCTCACCCGTCCCATAATCCTAACCCGTACGATCACACTAACCCGCTCCCTCACACGTACGCTCCCTCTAAACCGTTGTCGTACCCTCACCTGGACCCTAAACCGTCCCCGTCCCCTAACCCTAACCCTAGCCCGAACCCTAACCCTAACCCTTCCCCAAAGCCTTCCCCTCACCCGTCCCCTAATCCTAACCCGTACGCTCACACTAACCCGCGCCCTCACACGTACGCTCCCCCTAAACCGTTGTCGTACCCTCACCTGGACCCTAAACCGTCCCCGTCCCCTAACCCTAACCCTAGCCCGAACCCTAACCCTAACCCTTCCCCGAAGCCTTCCCCTCACCCGTCCCCTAATCCTAACCCGTACGCTCACACTAACCCGCGCCCTCACACGTACGCTCCCCCTAAACCGTTGTCGTACCCTCACCTGGACCATAAACCGTCCCCGTCCCCTAACCCTAACCCTAGCCCGAACCCTAACCCTAACCCTTCCCCGAAGCCTTCCCCTCACCCGTCCCCTAATCCTAACCCTTACGCTCACACTAACCCGCGCCCTCACACGTACGCTCCCCCTAAACCGTTGTCGTACCCTCACATGGAACCTAAACCGTCCCCGTCCCCTAACCCTAACCCTAGCCCGAACCCTAACCCTAACCCTTCCCCGAAGCCTTCCCCTCACCCGTCCCCTAATCCTAACCCGTACGCTCACACTAACTCGCGCCCTCACACGTACGCTCCCCCTAAACCGTTGTCGTTCCCTCACCTGGACCCTAAACCGTCCCCGTCCCCTAACCCTAACCCTAGCCCGAACCCTAACCCTAACCCTTCCCCGAAGCCTTCCCCTCACCCGTCTCCTAATCCTAACCCGTATGCTCCCACTAACCCGCGCCCTCACACGTACGCTCCCCCTAAACCGTTGTCGTACCCTCACCTGGACCCTAAACCGTCCCCGTCCCCTAACCCTAACCCTAGCCCGAACCCTAACCCTAACCCATCCCCAAAGCCTTCCCCTCACCCGTCCCCTAATCCTAACCCGTACGCTCCCACTAACCCGCGCCCTCACACGTACGCTCCCCCTAAACCGTTGTCGTACCCTCACCAGGACCCTAAACCGTCCCCGTCCCCTAACCCTAACCCTAGCCCGAACCCTAACCCTAACCCTTCCCCGAAGCCTTCCCCTCACCCGTCCCCTAATCCTAACCCGTACGCTCACACTAACCCGCACCCTCACACGTACGCTCCCCCTAAACCGTTGTCGTACCCTCACCTGGACCCTAAACCGTCCCCGTCCCCTAACCCTAACCCTAGCCCGAACCCTAACCCTAACACTTCCCCGAAGCTTTCCCCTCACCCGTCCCCTAATCCTAACACGTACGCTCACACTAACCCGCGCCCTCACACGTACGCTCCCCCTAAACCGTTGTCGTACCCTCACCTGGACCCTAAACCGTCCCCGTCCCCTAACCCTAACCCTAGCCCGAACCCTAACCCTAACCCTTCCCCGAAGCCTTCCCCTCACCCGTCCCCTAATCCTAACCCGTACGCTCACACTAACCCGTGCCCTCACACGTACGCTCCCCCTAAACCGTTGTCGTACCCTCACCTGGACCCTAAACCGTCCCCGTCCCCTAACCCTAACCCTAGCCCGAACCCTAACCCTAACCCTTCCCCGAAGCCTTCCCCTCACCCGTCCCCTAATCCTAACCCGTACGCTCACACTAACCCGCGCCCTCACACGTACGCTCCCCCTAAACCGTTGTCGTACCCTCACCTGGACCCTAAACCGTCCCTGTCCCCTAACCCTAACCCTAGCCCGAACCCTAACCCTAACCCTTCCCCGAAGCCTTCCCCTCACCCGTCCCCTAATCCTAACCCGTACGCTCACACTAACCGGCGCCCTCACACGTACGCTCCCCCTAAACCGTTGTCGGACCCTCACCTGGACCCTAAACCGTCCCCGTCCCCTAACCCTAACCCTAGCCCGAACCCTAACCCTAACCCTTCCCCGAAGCCTTCCCCTCACCCGTCCCCTAATCCTAACCCGTACGCTCACACTAACCCGCGCCCTCACACGTACGCTCCCCCTAAACCGTTGTCGTACCCTCACCTAGACCCTAAACCGTCCCCGTCCCCTAACCCTAACCCTAGCCCGAACCCTAACCCTAACCCTTCCCCGAAGCCTTCCCCTCACCCGTCCCCTAATCCTAACCCGTACGCTCCCACTAACCCGCGCCCTCACACGTACGCTCCCTCTAAACCGTTGTCGTACCCTCACCAGGACCCTAAACCGTCCCCGTCCCCTAACCCTAACCCTAGCCCGAACACTAACCCTATCCCTTCCCCGAAGCCTTCCCCTCACCCGTCCCCTAATCCTAACCCGTACGCTCACACTAACCCGCGCCCTCACACGTACGCTCCCCCTAAACCGTTGTCGTACCCTCACCTGGACCCTAAACCGTCCCCGTCCCCTAACCCTAACCCTAGCCCGAACCCTAAACCTAACCCTTCCCCGAGGCCTTCCCCTCATAGTCCCCTAATCCTAACCCGTACGCTCACACTAACCCGCGCCCTCACACGTACGCTCCCCCTAAACCGTTGTCGTACCCTCACCTGGACCCTAAACCGTCCCCGTCCCCTAACCCTAACCCTAGCCCGAACCCTAACCCTAACCCTTCCCCGAAGCCTTCCCCTCACCCGTCCCCTAATCCTAACCCCTACGCTCCCACTAACTCGCGCCCTCACACGTACGCTCCCCCTAAACCGTTGTCGTACCCTCACCTGGACCCTAAACCGTCCCCGTCCCCTAACCCTAACCCTAGCCCGAACCCTAACACTAACACTTCCCCGAAGCTTTCCCCTCACCCGTCCCCTAATCCTAACACGTACGCTCACACTAACCCGCGCCCTCACACGTACGCTCCCCCTAAACCGTTGTCGTACCCTCACCTGGACCCTAAACCGTCCCCGTCCCCTAACCCTAACCCTAGCCCGAACCCTAACCCTAACCCTTCCCCGAAGCCTTCCCCTCACCCGTCACCTAATCCTAACCCGTACGCTCACACTAACCCATGCCCTCACACGTACGCTACCCCTAAACCGTTGTCGTACCCTCACCTGGACCCTAAACCGTCCCCGTCCCCTAACCCTAACCCTAGCCCGAACCCTAACCCTAACCCTTCCCCGAAGCCTTCCCCTCACCCGTCCCCTAATCCTAACCCGTACGCTCACACTAACCCGCGCCCTCACACGTACGCTCCCCCTAAACCGTTGTCGTACCCTCACCTGGACCCTAAACCGTCCCCGTCCCCTAACCCTAACCCTAGCCCGAACCCTAACCCTAACCCTTCCCCGAAGCCTTCCCCTCACCCGTCCCCTAATCCTAACCCGTACGCTCACACTAACCCGCGCCCTCACACGTACGCTCCCCCTAAACCGTTGTCGTACCCTCACCTGGACCCTAAACCGTCCCCGTCCCCTAACCCTAACCCTAGCCCGAACCCTAACCCTAACCCTTCCCCGAAGCTTTCCCCTCACCCGTCCCCTAATCCTAACCCGTACGCTCACACTAACCCGCGCCCTCACACGTACGCTCCGCCTAAACCGTTTTCGTACCCTCACCTGTTCCCAAAAACGTCCCTGTAACCTAAACCTAACCCTAGCCCGAACCCTAACCCTAACACTTCCCCGAAGCCTTCCCCTCACCCGTCCCCTAATCCTAACCCCTACGCTCACACTAACCCGCGCCCTCACACGTACGCTCCCCCTAAACCGTTGTCGTACCCTCACCTGGACCCTAAACCGTCCCCGTCCCCTAACCCTAACCCTAGCCCGAACCCTAACCCTAACCCTTCCCCGAAGCCTTCCCCTCACCCGTCCCCTAATCCTAACCCGTACGCTCACACTAACCCGCACCCTCACACGTACGCTCCCCCTAAACCGTTGTCGGACCCTCACCTGGACCCTAAACCGTCCCCGTCCCCTAACCCTAACCCTAGCCCGAACCCTAAACCTAACCCTTCCCCGAGGCCTTCTCCTCATCGTCCCCTAATCCTAACCCGTACGCTCACACTAACCCGCGCCCTCACACGTACGCTCCCCCTAAACCGTTGTCGTACCCTCACCTGGACCCTAAACCGTCCCCGTCCCCTAACCCTAACCCTAGCCCGAACCCTAACCCTAACCCTTCCCCGAAGCCTTCCCCTCACCCGTCCCCTAATCCTAACCCCTACGCTCCCACTAACTCGCGCCCTCACACGTACGCTCCCCCTAAACCGTTGTCGTACCCTCACCTGGACCCTAAACCGTCCCCGTCCCCTAACCCTAACCCTAGCCCGAACCCTAACACTAACACTTCCCCGAAGCTTTCCCCTCACCCGTCACCTAATCCTAACACGTACGCTCACACTAACCCGCGCCCTCACACGTACGCTCCCACTAAACCGTTGTCGTACCCTCACCTGGACCCTAAATCGTCCCCGTCCCCTAACCCTAACCCTAGCCCGAACCCAAACCCTAACCCTTCCCCGAAGCCTTCCCCTCACCCGTCACCTAATCCTAACCCGTACGCTCACACTAACCCGCGCCCTCACACGTACGCTACCCCTAAACCGTTGTCGTACCCTCACCTGGACCCTAAACCGTCCCCGTCCCCTAACCCTAACCCTAGCCCGAACCCTAACCCTAACCCTTCCCCGAAGCCTTCCCCTCACCCGTCCCCTAATCCTAACCCGTACGCTCACACTAACCCGCGCCCTCACACGTACGCTCCCCCTAAACCGTTGTCGTACCCTCACCTGGACCCTAAACCGTCCCCGTCCCCTAACCCTAACCCTAGCCCGAACCCTAACCCTAACCCTTCCCCGAAGCCTTCCCCTCACCCGTCCCCTAATCCTAACCCGTACGCTCACACTAACCCGCGCCCTCACACGTACGCTCCGCATAAACCGTTTTCGTACCCTCACCTGTTCCCAAAAACGTCCCTGTCACCTAACCCTAACCCTAGCCCGAACCCTAACCCTAACACTTCCCCGAAGCCTTCCCCTCACCCGTCCCCTAATCCTAAACCGTACGCTCCCACTAACCCGCGCCCTCACACGTACGCTCCCCCTAAACCGTTGTCGTACCCTCACCTGGACCCTAAACCGTCCCCGTCCCCTAACCCTAACCCTAACCCGAACCCTATCCCTAACCCTTCCCCGAAGCCTTCCCCTCACCCGTCCCCAAATCTAACCCGTACGCTCACACTAACCCGCGCCCTCACACGTGCGCTCCGCCTAAACCGTTGTCGTGCCCTCACCTGGACACTAAACCGTCCCCTTCCCCTAACCCTAGCCCGAACCCTAATCCTAAACCTTCCCCGAAGCTTTCCCCTCACCCGTCCCCTAATCCTAACCTGAACGCTCACACTAACCCATGCCCTCACACGTACGCTCCCCCTAAACCGTTGTCGGACCCTCACCTGAACCCTAAACCGTCCCCGTCCCCTAACCCTAACCTTAGCCCGAACCCTAACCCTAACCCTTCCCCGAAGCCTTCCCCTCACCCGTCCACTAATCCTAACCCGTACGCTCACACTAACCCGCGCCCTCACACGTTCGCTCCCCCTAAACCGTTGTCGTACCCTCACCTGGACCCTAAACCGTCCCCGTCCCCTAACCCTAACCCTATCCCGAACCCTAACCCTAACCCTTTCCCGAAGCCTTCCCCTCACCCGTCCCCTAATCCTAACCCGTACGCTCACACTAACCCGCGCCCTCACACGTACGCTCCCCCTAAACCGTTGTCGTACACTCACCTGGACCCTAAACCGTCCCCGTCCCCTAACCCTAACCCTAGCCCGAACCCTAACCCTAACCCTTCCCCGAAGCCTTCCCCTCACCCGTCCCCTAATCCTAACCCGTACGCTCACACTAACCCGCGCCCTCACACGTACGCTCCCCCTAAACCGTTGTCGTACCCTCACCTGGACCCTAAACCGTCCCCGTCCCCTAACCCTAACCCTAACCCGAACCCTAACCCTAACCCTTCCCCGAAGCCTTCCCCTCACCCGTCCCCTAATCCTAACCCGTACGCTCACACTAACCCGCGCCCTCACACGTACGCTCCCCCTAAACCGTTGTCAGACCCTCACCTGGACCCTAAACCGTCCCCGTCCCCTAACCCTAACCCTAGACCGAACCCTAACCCTAACCCTTCCCCGAGGCCTTCCCCTCATCGTCCCCTAATCCTAACCCGTACGCTCACACTAACCCGCGCCCTCACACGTACGCTCCCCCTAAACCGTTGTCGTACCCTCACCTGGACCCTAAACCGTCCCCGTCCCCTAACCCTAACCCTAGCCCGAACCCTAACCCTAACCCTTCCCCGAAGCCTTCCCCTCACCCGTCCCCTAATCCTAACCCCTACGCTCCCACTAACTCGCGCCCTCACACGTACGCTCCCCCTAAACCGTTGTCGTACCCTCACCTGGACCCTAAACCGTCCCCGTCCCCTAACCCTAACCCTAGCCCGAACCCTAACACTAACACTTCCCCGAAGCTTTCCCCTCACCCGTCCCCTAATCCTAACACGTACGCTCACACTAACCCGCGCCCTCACACGTACGCTCCCCCTAAACCGTTGTCGTACCCTCACCTGGACCCTAAACCGTCCCCGTCCCCTAACCCTAACCCTAGCCCGAACCCTAACCCTAACCCTTCCCCGAAGCCTTCCCCTCACCCGTCACCTAATCCTAACCCGTACGCTCACACTAACCCGTGCCCTCACACGTACGCTACCCCTAAACCGTTGTCGTACCCTCACCTGGACCCTAAACCGTCCCCGTCCCCTAACCCTAACCCTAGCCCGAACCCTAACCCTAACCCTTCCCCGAAGCCTTCCCCTCACCCGTCCCCTAATCCTAGCCCGTACGCTCACACTAACCCGCGCCCTCACACGTACGCTCCCCCTAAACCGTTGTCGTACCCTCACCTGGACCCTAAACCGTCCCCGTCCCCTAACCCTAACCCTAGCCCGAACCCTAACACTAACCCTTCCCCGAAGCCTTCCCCTCACCCGTCCCCTAATCCTACCCGTACGCTCACACTAACCCGCGCCCTCACACGTACGCTCCCCCTAAACCGTTGTCGTACCCTCACCTGGACCCTAAACCGTCCCCGTCCCCTAACCCTAACCCTAGCCCGAACCCTAACCCTAACCCTTCCCCGAAGCCTTCCCCTCACCCGTCCCCTAATCGTAACCCGTACGCTCACACTAACCCGCGCCCTCACACGTACGCTCCGCCTAAACCGTTTTCGTACCCTCACCTGTTCCCAAAAACGTCCCTGTCACCTAACCCTAACCCTAGCCCGAACCCTAACCCTAACCCTTCCCCGAAGCCTTCCCCTCACCCGTCCCCTAATCCTAACCCGTATGCTCACACTAACCCGCGCCCTCACACGTACGCTCCCCCTAAACCGTTGTCGTACCCTCACCTGGACCCTAAACCGTCCCCGTCCCCTAACCCTAACCCTAACCCGAACCCTAACCCTAACCCTTCCCCGAAGCCTTCCCCTCACCCGTCCCCTAATCCTAACCCGTACGCTCACACTAACCCGCGCCCTCACACGTACGCTCCCCCTAAACCGTTGTCGGACCCTCACCTGGACCCTAAACCGTCCCCGTCCCCTAACCCTAACCCTAGCCCGAACCCTAACCCTAACCCTTCCCCGAGGCCTTCCCCTCATCGTCCCCTAATCCTAACCCGTACGCTCACACTAACCCGCGCCCTCACACGTACGCTCCCCCTAAACAGTTGTCGTACCCTCACCTGGACCCTAAACCGTCCCCGTCCCCTAACCCTAACCCTAGCCCGAACCCTAACACTAACACTTCCCCGAAGCTTTCCCCTCACCCGTCCCCTAATCCTAACACGTACGCTCACACTAACCCGTGCCCTCACACGTACGCTCCCCCTAAACCATTGTCGTACCCTCACCTGGACCCTAAACCGTCCCCGTCCCCTAACCCTAACCCTAGCCCGAACCCTAACCCTAACCCTTCCCCGAAGCCTTCCCCTCACCCGTCCCCTAATGCTAACCTGTACGCTCACACTAACCCGTGCCCTCACACGTACGCTCCCCCTAAACCGTTGTCGTACCCTCACCTGGACCCTAAACCGTCCCCGTCCCCTAACCCTAACCCTAGCCCGAACACTAACCCTAACCCTTCCCCGAAGCCTTCCCCTCACCCGTCCCCTAATCCTAACCCGTACGCTCACACTAACCCGTGCCCTCACACGTACGCTCCCCCTAAACCGTTGTCGTACCCTCACCTGGACCCTAAACCGTCCCCGTCCCCTAACCCTAACCCTAGCCCGAACCCTAACCCTAACCCTTCCCCGAAGCCTTCCCCTCACCCGTCCCCTAATCCTAACCCGTACGCTCACACTAACCCGCGCCCTCACACGTACGCTCCCCCTAAACCGTTGTCGTACCCTCACCTGTTCCCTAAAACGTCCCTGTCACCTAACCCTAACCCTAGCCCGAACCCTAACCCTAACACTTCCCCGAAGCCTTCCCCTCACCCGTCCCCTAATCCTAACCCCTACGCTCACACTAACCCGCGCCCTCACACGTACGCTCCCCCTAAACCGTTGTCGTACCCTCACCTGGACCCTAAACCGTCCCCGTCCCCTAACGCTAACCCTAGCCCGAACCCTAACCCTAACCCTTCCCCGAAGCCTTCCCCTCACCCGTCCCATAATCCTAACCCGTACGCTCACACTAACCCGCGCCCTCACATGTACGCTCCCCCTAAACCGTTGTCGTACCCTCACCTGGACCCTAAACCGTCCTCGTCCCCTAACCCTAACCCTAGCCCGAACCCTAACCCTAACCCTTCCCCGAAGCCTTCCCCTCACCCGTCCCCTAATCCTAACCCGTACGCTCACACTAACCCGCGCCCTCACACGTCCGCTCCCCCTAAACCGTTGTCGTACCCTCACCTGGACCCTAAACCGTCCCCGTCCCCTAACCCTAACCCTAGCCCGAACCCTAACCCTAACCCTTCCCCGAAGCCTTCCCCTCACCCGTCCCCTAATCCTAACCCGTACGCTCACACTAACCCGCGCCCTCACACGTACGCTCCCCCTAAACCGTTGTCGTACCCTCACCTGGACCCTAAACCGTCCCCGTCCCCTAACCCTAACCCTAGCCCGAACCCTAACCCTAACCCTTCCCCGAAGCCTTCCCCTCACCCGTCCCCTAATCCTAACCCGTACGCTCACACTAACCCGCGCCCTCACACGTACGCTCCCCCTAAACCGTTGTCGTACCCTCACCTGGACCCTAAACCGTCCCCGTCCCCAAAACCTAACCCTAGCCCGAACCCTAACCCTTCCCCGAAGCCTTCCCCTCACCCGTCCCCTAATCCTAACCCGTACGCTCACACTAACCCGCGCCCTCACATGTACGCTCCCCCTAAACCGTTGTCGGACCCTCACCTGGACCCTAAACCGTCCCCGTCCCCTAACCCTAACCCTAGCCCGAACCCAACCCTAACCCTTCCCCGAAGCCTTCCTCTCACCCGTCCCCTAATCCTAACCCGTACGCTCACACTAACCCGCGCCCTCACACGTACGCTCCCCCTAAACCGTTGTCGTACCCTCACCTGGACCCTAAACCGTCCCCGTCCCCTAACCCTAACCCTAGCCCGAACCCTAACCCTAACCCTTCCCCGAAGCCTTCCCCTCACCCGTCCCCTAATCCTAACCCGTACGCTCACACTAACCCGCGCCCTCACACGTACGCTCCCCCTAAACCGTTGTCGTACCCTCACCTGGACCCTAAACCGTCCCCGTCCCCTAACCCTAACCCTAGCCCGAACCCTAACCCTTCCCCGAAGCCTTCCCCTCACCCGTCCCCTAATCCTAACCCGTACGCTCACACTAACCCGCGCCCTCACATGTACGCTCCCCCTAAACCGTTGTCGGACCCTCACCTGGACCCTAAACCGTCCCCGTCCCCTAACCCTAACCCTAGCCCGAACCCTAACCCTAACCCTTCCCCGAAGCCTTCCCCTCACCCGTCCCCTAATCCTAACCCGTACGCTCACACTAACCCGCGCCCTCACACGTACGCTCCCCCTAAACCGTTGTCGTACCCTCACCTGGACCCTAAACCGTCCCCGTCCCCTAACCCTAACCCTAGCCCGAACCCTAACCCTAACACTTCCCCGAAGACTTCCCCTCACCCGTCCCCTAATCCTAACCCGTACGCTCCCACTAACCCGCGCCCTCACACGTACGCTCCCCCTAAACCGTTGTCGTACCCTCACCTGGACCCTAAACCGTCCCCGTCCCCTAACCCTAACCCTACCCCGAACCCTAACCCTTCCCCGAAGCCTTCCCCTCACCCGTCCACAAATCTAACCCGTACGCTCACACTAACCCGCGCCCTCACACGTGCGCTCCGCCTAAACCGTTGTCGTGCCCTCACCTGGACACTAAACCGTCCCCTTCCCCTAACCCTAACCCTAGCCCGAACCCTAATCCTAAACCTTCCCCGAAGCTTTCCCCTCACCCGTCCCCTAATCCTAACCTGAACGCTCACACTAACCCATGCCCTCACACGTACGCTCCCCCTAAACCGTTGTCGGACCCTCACCTGAACCCTAAACCGTCCCCGTCCCCTAACCCTAACCCTAGCCCGAACCCTAACCCTAACCCTTCCCCGAAGCCTTCCCCTCACCCGTCCACTAATCCTAACCCGTACGCTCACACTAACCCGCGCCCTCACACGTTCGCTCCCCCTAAACCGTTGTCGTACCCTCACCTGGACCCTAAACCGTCCCCGTCCCCTAACCCTAACCCTATCCCGAACCCTAACCCTAACCCTTCCCCGAAGCCTTCCCCTCACCCGTCCCCTAATCCTAACCCGTACGCTCACACTAACCCGCGCCCTCACACGTACGCTCCCCCTAAACCGTTGTCGTACCCTCACCTGGACCCTAAACCGTCCCCGTCCCCTAACCCTAACCCTAGCCCGAACCCTAACCCTAACCCTTCCCCGAAGCCTTCCCCTCACCCGTCCCCTAATCCTAACCCGTACGCTCACACTAACCCGCGCCCTCACACGTACGCTCCCCCTAAACCGTTGTCGTACCCTCACCTGGACCCTAAACCGTCCCCGTCCCCTAACCCTAACCCTAACCCGAACCCTAACCCTAACCCTTCCCCGAAGCCTTCCCCTCACCCGTCCCCTAATCCTAACCCGTACGCTCACACTAACCCGCGCCCTCACACGTACGCTCCCCCTAAACCGTTGTCGGACCCTCACCTGGACCCTAAACCGTCCCCGTCCCCTAACCCTAACCCTAGACCGAACCCTAACACTAACCCTTCCCCAAGGCCTTCCCCTCATCGTCCCCTAATCCTAACCCGTACGCTCACACTAACCCGCGCCCTCACACGTACGCTCCCCCTAAACCGTTGTCGTACCCTCACCTGGACCCTAAACCGTCCCCGTCCCCTAACCCTAACCCTAGCCCGAACCCTAACCCTAACCCTTCCCCGAAGCCTTCCCCTCACCCGTCCCCTAATCCTAACCCCTACGCTCCCACTAACTCGCGCCCTCACACGTACGCTCCCCCTAAACCGTTGTCGTACCCTCACCTGGACCCTAAACCGTCCCCGTCCCCTAACCCTAACCCTAGCCCGAACCCTAACACTAACACTTCCCCGAAGCTTTCCCCTCACCCGTCCCCTAATCCT
Organism: Leucopleurus acutus; assembly: GCF_964270905.1. Taxonomy (NCBI): domain Eukaryota; kingdom Metazoa; phylum Chordata; class Mammalia; order Artiodactyla; family Delphinidae; genus Leucopleurus; species Leucopleurus acutus. The sequence continues at coordinate 182,718 of NW_028138934.1, forward strand.
AACACGTACGCTCACACTAACCCGCGCCCTCACACGTACGCTCCCCCTAAACCGTTGTCGTACCCTCACCTGGACCCTAAACCGTCCCCGTCCCCTAACCCTAACCCTAGCCCGAACCCTAACCCTAACCCTTCCCCGAAGCCTTCCCCTCACCCGTTCCCTAATCCTAACCCGTACGCTCACACTAACCCGCGCCCTCACACGTATGCTCCGCCTAAACCGTTTTCGTACCCTCACCTGTTCCCAAAAACGTCCCTGTCACCTAACCCTAACCCTAGCCCGAACCCTAACCCTAACACTTCCCCGAAGCCTTCCCCTCACCCGTCCCCTAATCCTAACCCCTACGCTCACACTAACCCGCGCCCTCACACGTACGCTCCCCCTAAACCGTTGTCGTACCCTCACCTGGACCCTAAACCGTCCCCGTCCCCTAACCCTAACCCTAGCCCGAACACTAACCCTAACCCTTCCCCGAAGCCTTCCCCTCACCCGTCCCCAAATCTAACCCGTACGCTCACACTAACCCGCGCCCTCACACGTGCGCTCCGCCTAAACCGTTGTCGTGCCCTCACCTGGACACTAAACCGTCCCCTTCCCCTAACCCTAACCCTAGCCCGAACCCTAATCCTAAACCTTCCCCGAAGCTTTCCCCTCACCCGTCCCCTAATCCTAACCTGAACGCTCACACTAACCCATGCCCTCACACGTACGCTCCCCCTAAACCGTTGTCGGACCCTCACCTGAACTCTAAACCGTCCCCGTCCCCTAACACTAACCCTAGCCCGAACCCTAACCCTAACCCTTCCCCGAAGCCTTCCCCTCACCCGTCCACTAATCCTAACCCGTACGCTCACACTAACCCGCTCCCTCACACGTTCGCTCCCCCTAAACCGTTGTCGGACCCTCACCTGGACCCTAAACCGTCCCCGTCCCCTAACGCTAACCCTAGCCCGAACCCTAACCCTAACCCTTCCCCGAAGCCTTCCCCTCACCCGTCCCCTAATCCTAACCCGTACGCTCACACTAACCCGCGCCCTCACACGTACGCTCCCCCTAAACCGTTGTCGTACCCTCACCTGGACCCTAAACCGTCCCCGTCCCCTAACCCTAACCCTAGCCCGAACCCTAACCCTAACCCTTTCCCGAAGCCTTCCCCTCACCCGTCCCCTAATCCTAACCCGTACGCTCACACTAACCCGCGCCCTCACACGTACGCTCCCCCTAAACCGTTGTCGTACCCTCACCTGGACCCTAAACCGTCCCCGTCCCCTAACCCTAACCCTAGCCCGAACCCTAACCCTAACCCTTCCCCGAAGCCTTCCCCTCACCCGTCCCCTAATCCTAACCCGTACGCTCACACTAACCCGCGCCCTCACACGTACGCTCCCCCTAAACCTTTGTCGTACCCTCACCTGGACCCTAAACCGTCCCCGTCCCCTAACCCTAACCCTAACCCGAACCCTAACCCTAACCCTTCCCCGAAGCCTTCCCCTCACCCGTCCCCTAATCCTAACCCGTAAGCTCACACTAACCCGCGCCCTCACACGTACGCTCCCCCTAAACCGTTGTCGGACCCTCACCTGGACCCTAAACCGTCCCCTTCCCCTAACCCTAACCCTAGCTTGAACCCTAACCCTAACCCTTCCCCGAAGCCTTCCCCTCACCCGTCCCCTAATCCTAACCCGTATGCTCACACTAACCCGCGCCCTCACACGTACGCTCCCCCTAAACCGTTGTCGTACCCTCACCTGGACCCTAAACCGTCCCCGTCCCCTAACCCTAACCCTAGCCCGAACCCTAACCCTAACCCTTCCCCGAAGCCTTCCTCTCACCCGTCCCCTAATCCTAACCCGTACGCTCACACTAACCCGCGCCCTCACACGTACGCTCCCCCTAAACCGTTGTCGTACCCTCACCTGGACCCTAAACCGTCCCCGTCCCCTAACCCTAACCCTAGCCCGAACCCTAACCCTAACCCTTCCCCGAAGCCTTCCCCTCACCCGTCCCCTAATCCTAACCCGTACGCTCACACTAACCCGCGCCCTCACACGTACGCTCCCCCTAAACTGTTGTCGGACCCTCACCTGGACCCTAAACCGTCCCCGTCCCCTAACCCTAACCCTAGCCCGAACCCTAACCCTAACCCTTCCCCGAAGCCTTCCCCTCACCCGTCCCCTAATCCTAACCAGTACACTCACACTAACCCGCGCCCTCACACGTACGCTCCCCCTAAACCGTTGTCGTACCCTCAACTGGACCCTAAACCGTCCCCGTCCCCTAACCCTAACCCTAGCCCGAACCCTAACCCTAACCCTTCCCCGAAGCCTTCCCCTCACCCGTCCCCTAATCCTAACCCGTACGCTCACACTAACCCGCGCCCTCACACGTACGCTCCCCCTAAACCGTTGTCGTACCCTCACCTGGACCCTAAACCGTCCCCGTCCCCTAACCCTAACCCAAACCCTAACCCTAACACTTCCCCGAAGCCTTCCCCTCACCCGTCCCCTAATCCTAACCCGTACGCTCACACTAACCCGCGCCCTCACACGTACGCTCCCCCTAAACCGTTGACGGACCCTCACCTGGACCCTAAACCGTCCCCGTCCCCTAACCCTAACCCTAGCCTGAACCCTAACCCTAACCCTTCCCCGAAGCCTTCCCCTCACCCGTCCCCTAATCCTAACCCGTACGCTCACACTAACCCGCGCCCTCACACGTACGCTCCCCCTAAACCGTTGTCGTACCCTCACCTGGACCCTAAACCGTCCCCGTCCCCTAACCCTAACCCTAGCCCGAACCCTAACCCTAACCCTTCCCCGAAGCCTTCCCCTCACCCGTCCCCTAATCCTAACCCGTACGCTCACACTAACCCGCGCCCTCACACGTACGCTCCCCCTAAATCGTTGTCGTACCCTCACCTGGACCCTAAACCGTCCCCGTCCCCTAACCCTAACCCTAGCCCGAACCCTAACCCTAACCCTTCCCCGAAGCCTTCCCCTCACCCGTCCCCTAATCCTAACCCGTACGCTCACACTAACCCGCGCCCTCACACGTACGCTCCCCCTAAACCGTTGTCGTACCCTCACCTGGACCCTAAACCTTCCCCGTCCCCTAACCCTAACCCTAGCCCGAACCCTAACCCTAACACTTCCCCGAAGCCTTCCCCTCACCCGTCCCCTAATCCTAACCCGTACGCTCCCACTAACCCGCGCCCTCACACGTACGCTCCCCCTAAACCGTTGTCGGACCCTCACCTGGACCCTAAACCGTCCCCGTCCCCTAACCCTAACCCTAGCCTGAACCCTAACCCTAACCTTTCCCAGAAGCCTTCCCCTCACCCGTCCCCTAATCCTAACCCGTACGCTCACACTAACCCGCGCCCTCACACGTACGCTCCCCCTAAACCGTTGTCGGACCCTCACCTGGACCCTAAACCGTCCCCGTCCCCTAACCCTAACCCTAGCCCGAACCCTAACCCTAACCCTTCCCCGAAGCCTTCCCCTCACCTGTCCCCTAATCCTAACCCGTACGCTCACACTAACCGCGCCCTCACACGTACGCTCCCCCTAAACCGTTGTCGGACCCTCACCTGGACCCTAAACCGTCCCCGTCCCCTAACCCTAACCCTAGCCCGAAACCTAACCCTAACCCTTCCCCGAAGCCTTCCCCTCACCCGTCCCCTAATCCTAACCCGTACGCTCACACTAACCCACGCCCTCACACGTACGCTCCCCCTACACCGTTCTCAGACCCTCACCTGGACCCTAAACCGTCCCCGTCCCCTAACCCTAACCCTAGCCCAAACCCTAACCCTAACCCTTCCCCGAAGCCTTCCCCTCACCCGTCCCCTAATCCTAACCCATACGCTCACACTAACCCGCGCCCTCACACGTACGCTCCCCCTAAACCGTTGTCGGACCCTCACCTGGACCCTAAACCGTCCCCGTCCCCTAAGCATAATCCTAGCCCGAACCCTAACCCTAACCCTTCCCCGAAGCCTTCCCCTCACCCGTCCCCTAATCCTAACCCGTACGCTCCCACTAACCCGCGCCCTCACACGTACGCTCCCCTTAAACCGTTGTCGTACCCTCACCTGGACCCTAAACCGTCCCCGTCCCCTAACCCTAACCCTAGCCCGAACCCTAACCCTAACCCTTCCCCGAAGCCTTCCCCTCACCCGTCCCCTAATCCTAACCCGTACGCTCACACTAACCCGCGCCCTCACACGTACGCTCCCCCTAAACCGTTGTCGGACCCTCACCTGGACCCTAAACCGTCCCCGTCCCCTAACCCTAACCCTAGCCCGAACCCTAACCCTAACCCTTCCCCGAAGCCTTCCCCTCACCCGTCCCCTAATCCTAACCCGTACGCTCACACTAACCCGCGCCCTCACACGTACGCTCCCCCTAAACCGTTGTCGTACCCTCACATGGACCCTAAATCGTCCCCGTCCCCTAACCCTAACCCTAGCCTGAACCCTAACCCTAACCCTTCCCCGAAGCCTTCCCCTCACCCGTCCCCTAATCCTAACCCGTACGCTCACACTAACCGGCGCCCTCACACGTACGCTCCCCCTAAACCTTTGTCGTACCCTCACCTGGACCCTAAACCGTCCCCGTCCCCTAACCTTAATCCTAGCCTGCACCCTAACCCTAACCCTTCCCCGAAGCCTTCCCCTCACCCGTCCCCTAATCCTAACCCGTACGCTCCCACTAACCCGCGCCCTCACACGTACGCTCCCCCTAAACCGTTGTCGTACCCTCACATGGATCCTAAACCGTCCCCGTCCCCTAACCCTAACCCTAGCCCCAACCCTAACCCTAACACTTCCCCGAAGCCTTCCCCTCACCCGTCCCGTAATCCTAACCCGTACACTCCCACTAACCCGCGCCCTCACACGTACGCTCCCCCTAAACCGTTGTCAGACCCTCACCTGGACCCTAAACCGTCCCCGTCCCCTAACCCTAACCCTAGCCCGAAACCTAACCCTAACCCTTCCCCGAAGCCTTCCCCTCACCCGTCCCCTAATCCTAACCCGTACGCTCACACTAACCCGCGCCCTCACACGTACGCTCCCCCTAAACCGCTGTTGGACCCTCACCTGGACCCTAAACCGTTCCCGTCCCCTAACCCTAACCCTAGCCCGAACCCTAACCCTAACCCTTCCCCGAAGCCTTCCCCTCACCCGTCCCGTAATCCTAACCCGTACGCTCACACTAACCCGCGCCCTCACACGTACGCTCCCCCTAAACCGTTGTCGTACCCTCACCTGGACCCTAAACCGTCCCCGTCCCCTAACCCTAAGCCTAGCCCGAACCCTAACCCTAACCCTGCCCCGAAGCCTTCCCCTCACCCGTCCCCTAATCCTAACCCGTACGCTCCCACTAACCCGCGCCCTCACACGTACGCTCCCCCTAAACCGTTGTCGTACCCTCACCTGGATCCTAAACCGTCCCCGTCCCCTAACCCTAACCCTAGCCCCAACCCTAACCCTAACCCTTCCCCGAAGCCTTCCCCTCACCCGTCCCCTAATCCTAACCCGTACGCTCACACTAACCCGCGCCCTCACACGTACGCTCCCCCTAAACCGTTGTCGGACCCTCACCTGGACCCTAAACCGTCCCCGTCCCCTAACCCTAACCCTAGCCCGAACCCTAACCCTAACCCTTCCCCGAAGCCTTCCCCTCACCCGTCCCCTAATCCTAACCCGTACGCTCACACTAACCCGCGCCCTCACACGTACGCTCCCCCTAAACCGTTGTCGTACCCTCACATGGACCCTAAACCGTCCCCGTCCCCTAACCCTAACCCTAGCCTGAACCCTAACCCTAACCCTTCCCCGAAGCCTTCCCCTCACCCGTCCCCTAATCCTAACCCGTACGCTCACACTAACCCGCGCCCTCACACGTACGCTCCCCCTAAACCTTTGTCGTACCCTCACCTGGACCCTAAACCGTCCCCGTCACCTAACCTTAATCCTAGCCTGCACCCTAACCCTAACCCTTCCCCGAAGCCTTCCCCTCACCCGTCCCCTAATCCTAACCCGTACGCTCCCACTAACCCGCGCCCTCACACGTACGCTCCCCCTAAACCGTTGTCGTACCCTCACATGGATCCTAAACCGTCCCCGTCCCCTAACACTAACCCTAGCCCCAACCCTAACCCTAACACTTCCCCGAAGCCTTCCCCTCACCCGTCCCGTAATCCTAACCCGTACACTCCCACTAACCCGCGCCCTCACACGTACGCTCCCCCTAAACCGTTGTCAGACCCTCACCTGGACCCTAAACCGTCCCCGTCCCCTAACCCTAACCCTAGCCCGAACCCTAACCCTAACCCTTCCCCGAAGCCTTCCCCTCACCCGTCCCCTAATCCTAACCCGTACGCTCACACTAACCCGCGCCCTCACACGTACGCTCCCCCTAAACCGTTGTCGTACCCTCACCTGGACCCTAAACCGTCCCCGTCCCCTAACCCTAAGCCTAGCCCGAACCCTAACCCTAACCCTGCCCCGAAGCCTTCCCCTCACCCGTCCCCTAATCCTAACCCGTACGCTCCCACTAACCCGCGCCCTCACACGTACGCTCCCCCTAAACCGTTGTCGTACCCTCACCTGGATCCTAAACCGTCCCCGTCCCCTAACCCTAACCCTAGCACCAACCCTAACCCTAACACTTCCCCGAAGCCTTCCCCTGATCCGTCCCGTAATCCTAACCCGTACACTCCCACTAACCCGCGCCCTCAGACGTACGCTCCCCCTAAACCGTTGTCAGACCCTCACCTGGACCCTAAACCGTCCCCGTCCCCTAACCCTAACCCTAGCCCGAACCCTAACCCTAACCCTTCCCCGAAGCCTTCCCCTCACCCGTCCCCTAATCCTAACCCGTACGCTCACACTAACCCGCGCCCTCACACGTACGCTCCCCCTAAACCGTTGTCGTACCCTCACCTGGACCCTAAACCGTCCCCGTCCCCTAACCCTAACCCTAGCCCAAACCCTAACCCTAACCCTTCCCCGAAGCCTTCCCCTCACCCGTCCCCTAATCCTAACCCGTACGCTCACACTAACCCGCGCCCTCACACGTACGCTCCCCCTAAACCGTTGTCGTACCCTCACCTGGACCCTAAACCGTCCCCGTCCCCTAACCCTAACCCTAGCCCGAACACTAACCCTAACCCTGCCCCGAAGCCTTCCCCTCACCCGTCCCCTAATCCTAACCCGTATGCTCACACTAACCCGCGCCCTCACACGTACGCTCCCCCTAAACCGTTGTCGTACCCTCACCTGGACCCTAAACCGTCCCCGTCCCCTAACCCTAACCCTAGCCCGAACACTAACCCTAACCCTTCCCCGAAGCCTTCCCCTCACCCGTCCCCTAATCCTAACCCGTACGCTCACACTAACCCGCGCCCTCACACGTACGCTCCCCCTAAACCGTTGTCGGACCCTCACCTGGATCCTAAACCGTCCCCGTCCCCTAACCCTAACCCTAGCCCGAACCCTAACCCTAACCCTTCCCCGAAGCCTTCCCCTCACCCGTCCCCTAATCCTAACCCGTACGCTCAAACTAACCCGCGCCCTCACACGTACGCTCCCCCTAAACCGTTGTCGTACCCTCACCTGGACCCTAAACCGTCCCCGTCCCCTAACCCTAACCCTAGCCCGAACCCTAACCCTAACCCTTCCCCGAAGCCTTCCCCTCACCCGTCCCCTAATCCTAACCCGTACGCTCACACTAACCCGTGCCCTCACACGTACGCTCCCCCTAAACCGTTGTCGTACCCTCACCTGGACCCTAAACCGTCCCCGTCCCCTAACCCTAACCCTAGCCCGAACCCTAACCCTAACCCTTCCCCGAAGCCTTCCCCTCACCCGTCCCCTAATCCTAACCCGTACGCTCACACTAACCCGCGCCCTCACACGTACGCTATCCCTAAACCGTTGTCGGACCCTCACCTGGACCCTAAACCGTCCCCGTCCCCTAACGCTAACCCTAGCCCGAACCCTAACCCTAACCCTTCCCCGAAGCCTTCCCGTCACCCGTCCCCTAATCCTAACCCGTACGCTCACACTAACCCGCGCCCTCACACGTACGCTCCCCCTAAACCGTTGTCGGACCCTCACCTGGACCCTAAACCGTCCCCGTCACCTAACCCTAACCCTAGCCCGAACCCTAACCCTAACCCTTCCCCGAAGCCTTCCCCTCACCCGTCCCCTAATCCTAACCCGTACGCTCACACTAACCCGCGCCCTCACACGTACGCTCCCCCTAAACCGTTGTCGGACCCTCACCTGGACCCTAAACCGTCCCCGTCCCCTAACCCTAACCCTAGCCCGAACCCTAACCCTAACCCTTCCCCGAAGCCTTCCCCTCACCCGTCCCCTAATCCTAACCCGTACGCTCACACTAACCCGCGCCCTCACACGTAAGCTCCCCCTAAACCGTTGTCGTACCCTCACCTGGAACCTAAACCGTCCCCGTCCCCTAACCCTAACCCTAGCCCGAACCCTAACCCTAACCCTTCCCCAAAGCCTTCCCCTCACCCGTCCCCTAATCCTAACCCGTACGCTCACACTAACCCGCGCCCTCACACGTATGCTCCCCCTAAACCGTTGTCGTACCCTCACCTGGACCCTAAACCTTCCCCGTCCCCGTCCCCTAACCCTAGCCCGAACTCTAACCCTAACCCTTCCCCGAAGCCTTCCCCTCACCCGTCCCCTAATCCTAACCCGTACGCTCACACTAACCCGCGCCCTCACACGTACGCTCCCCCTAAACCGTTGTCGTACCCTCACCTGGACCCTAAACCTTCCCCGTCCCCTAACCCTAACCCTAGCCTGAACCCTAACCCTAACCCTTCCCCGAAGCCTTCCCCTCACCCGTCCCCTAATCCTAACCCGTACGCTCACACTAACCCGCGCCCTCACACGTACGCTCCCCCTAAACCGTTGTCGTACCCTCACCTGGACCCTAAACCTTCCCCGTCCCCTAACCCTAACCCTAGCCTGAACCCTAACCCTAACCCTTCCCCGAAGCCTTCCCCTCACCCGTCCCCTAATCCTAACCCGTACGCCCACACTAACCCGCGCCCTCACACGTACGCTCCCCCTAAACCGTTGTCGTACCCTCACCTGGACCCTAAACCGTCCCCGTCCCCTAACCCTAACCCTAGCCCGAACCCTAACCCTAACCATTCCCCGAAGCCTTCCCCTCACCCGTCCCCTAATCCTAACCCGTACGCTCACACTAACCCGCGCCCTCACACGTACACTCCCCCTAAACCGTTGTCGTACCCTCACCTGGACCCTAAACCGTCCCCGTCCCCTAACCCTAACCCTAGCCCGAACCCTAACCCTAACCCTTCCTCGAAGCCTTCCCCTCACCCGTCCCCTAATCCTAACCCGTACGCTCACACTAACCCGCGCCCTCACACGTAAGCTCCCCCTAAACCGTTGTCGTACCCTCACCTGGAACCTAAACCGTCCCCGTCCCCTAACCCTAACCCTAGCCCGAACCCTAACCCTAACCCTTCCCCGAAGCCTTCCCCTCACCCGTCCCCTAATCCTAACCCGTACGCTCACACTAACCCGCGCCCTCACACGTATGCTCCCCCTAAACCGTTGTCGTACCCTCACCTGGACCCTAAACCTTCCCCGTCCCCGTCCCCTAACCCTAGCCCGAACCCTAACCCTAACCCTTCCCCGAAGCCTTCCCCTCACCCGTCCCCTAATCCTAACCCGTACGCTCACACTAACCCGCGCCCTCACACGTACGTTCCCCCTAAACAGTTGTCGTACCCTCACCTGGACCCTAAACCTTCCCCGTCCCCTAACCCTAACCGTAGCCTGAACCCTAAACCTAACCCTTCCCCGAAGCCTTCCCCTCACCCGTCCCCTAATCCTAACCCGTACGCTCACACTAACCCGCGCCCTCACACGTACGCTCCCCCTAAACCGTTGTCGTACCCTCACCTGGACCCTAAACCTTCCCCGTCTCCTAACCCTAACCCTAGCCTGAACCCTAACCCTAACCCTTCCCCGAAGCCTTCCCCTCACCCGTCCCCTAATCCTAACCCGTACGCTCACACTAACCCGCGCCCTCACACGTACGCTCCCCCTAAACCGTTGTCGTACCCTCACCTGGACCCTAAACCGTCCCCGTCCCATAACCCTAGCCCTAGCCCGAACCCTAACCCTAACCCTTTCCCAAAGCCTTCCCCTCACCCGTCCCCTAATCCTAACCCGTACGCTCCCACTAACCCGCGCCCTCACACGTACGCTCCCCCTAAACCGTTGTCGTACCCTCACCTGGACCCTAAACCGTCCCCGTCCCCTAACCCTAACCCTAGCCCGAACCCTAACCCTAACCCTTCCCCGAAGCCTTCCCCTCACCCGTCCCCTAATCTTAACCCGTACGCTCACACTAACCCGCGCCCTCACACGTACGCTCCCCCTAAACCGTTGTCGTACCCTCACCTGGACCCTAAACCGTCCCCGTCCCCTAACCCTAACCCTAGCCCGAACCCTAACCCTAACCCTTCCCCGAAGCCTTCCCCTCACCCGTCCCCTAATCCTAACCCGTACGCTCACACTAACCCGCGCCCTCACACGTAAGCTCCCCCTAAACCGTTGTCGTACCCTCACCTGGAACCTAAACCGTCCCCGTCCCCTAACCCTAACCCTAGCCCGAACCCTAACCCTAACCCTTCCCCAAAGCCTTCCCCTCACCCGTCCCCTAATCCTAACCCGTACGCTCACACTAACCCGCGCCCTCACACGTACGCTCCCCCTAAACCGTTGTCGTACCCTCACCTGGACCCTAAACCTTCCCCGTCTCCTAACCCTAACCCTAGCCTGAACCCTAACCCTAACCCTTCCCCGAAGCCTTCCCCTCACCCGTCCCCTAATCCTAACCCGTACGCTCACACTAACCCGCGCCCTCACACGTACGCTCCCCCTAAACCGTTGTCGTACCCTCACCTGGACCCTAAACCGTCCCCGTCCCCTAACCCTAACCCTAGCCCGAACCCTAACCCTAACCCTTTCCCAAAGCCTTCCCCTCACCCGTCCCCTAATCCTAACCCGTACGCTCACACTAACCCGCGCCCTCACACGTACGCTCCCCCTAAACCGTTGTCGTACCCTCACCTGGACCCTAAACCGTCCCCGTCCCCTAACCCTAACCCTAGCCCGAACCCTAACCCTAACCCTTCCCCGAAGCCTTCCCCTCACCCGTCCCCTAATCCTAACCCGTACGCTCACACTAACCCGCGCCCTCACACGTACGCTCCCCCTAAACCGTTGTCGTACCCTCACCTGGACCCTAAACCGTCCCCGTCCCCTAACCCTAACCCTAGCCCGAACCCTAACCCTAACCCTTCCCCGAAGCCTTCCCCTCACCCGTCCCCTAATCCTAACCCGTACGCTCACACTAACCCGCGCCCTCACACGTAAGCTCCCCCTAAACCGTTGTCGTACCCTCACCTGGAACCTAAACCGTCCCCGTCCCCTAACCCTAACCCTAGCCCGAACCCTAACCCTAACCCTTCCCCAAAGCCTTCCCCTCACCCGTCCCCTAATCCTAACCCGTACGCTCACACTAACCCGCGCCCTCACACGTATGCTCCCCCTAAACCGTTGTCGTACCCTCACCTGGACCCTAAACCTTCCCCGTCCCCGTCCCCTAACCCTAGCCCGAACTCTAACCCTAACCCTTCCCCGAAGTCTTCCCCTCACCCGTCCCCTAATCCTAACCCGTACGCTCACACTAACCCGCGCCCTCACACGTACGCTCCCCCTAAACCGTTGTCGTACCCTCACCTGGACCCTAAACCTTCCCCGTCCCCTAACACTAACCCTAGCCTGAACCCTAACCCTAACCCTTCCCCGAAGCCTTCCCCTCACCCGTCCCCTAATCCTAACCCGTACGCTCACACTAACCCGCGCCCTCACACGTACGCTCCCCCTAAACCGTTGTCGTACCCTCACCTGAACCCTAAACCTTCCCCGTCCCCTAACCCTAACCCTAGCCTGAACCCTAACCCTAACCCTTCCCCGAAGCCTTCCCCTCACCCGTCCCCTAATCCTAACCCGTACGCTCACACTAACCTGCGCCCTCACACGTACGCTCCCCCTAAACCGTTGTCGTACCCTCACCTGGACCCTAAACCGTCCCCGTCCCCTAACCCTAACCCTAGCCCGAACCCTAACCCTATCCATTCCCCGAAGCCTTCCCCTCACCCGTCCCCTAATCCTAACCCGTACGCTCACACTAACCCGCGCCCTCACACGTACGCTCCCCCTAAAACGTTGTCGTACCCTCACCTGGACCCTAAACCGTCCCCGTCCCCTAACCCTAACCCTAGCCCGAACCCTAACCCTAACCCTTCCCCGAAGCCTTCCCCTCACCCGTCCCCTAATCCTAACCCGTACGCTCACACTAACCCGCGCCCTCACACGTACGCTCCCCCTAAACCGTTGTCGTACCCTCACCTGGACCCTAAACCGTCCCCGTCCCCTAACCCTAACCCTAGCCCGAACCCTAACCCTAACCCTTCCCCGAAGCCTTCCCCTCACCCGTCCCCTAATCCTAACCCGTACGCTCACACTAACCCGCGCCCTCACACGTACGCTATCCCTAAACCGTTGTCGGACCCTCACCTGGACCCTAAACCGTCCCCGTCCCCTAACGCTAACCCTAGCCCGAACCCTAACCCTAACCCTTCCCCGAAGCCTTCCCGTCACCCGTCCCCTAATCCTAACCCGTACGCTCACACTAACCCGCGCCCTCACACGTACGCTCCCCCTAAACCGTTGTCGGACCCTCACCTGGACCCTAAACCGTCCCCGTCACCTAACCCTAACCCTAGCCCGAACCCTAACCCTAACCCTTCCCCGAAGCCTTCCCCTCACCCGTCCCCTAATCCTAACCCGTACGCTCACACTAACCCGCGCCCTCACACGTACGCTCCCCCTAAACCGTTGTCGGACCCTCACCTGGACCCTAAACCGTCCCCGTCCCCTAACCCTAACCCTAGCCAGAACCCTAACCCTAACCCTTCCCCGAAGCCTTCCCCTCACCCGTCCCCTAATCCTAACCCGTACGCTCACACTAACCCGCGCCCTCACACGTAAGCTCCCCCTAAACCGTTGTCGTACCCTCACCTGGAACCTAAACCGTCCCCGTCCCCTAACCCTAACCCTAGCCCGAACCCTAACCCTAACCCTTCCCCAAAGCCTTCCCCTCACCCGTCCCCTAATCCTAACCCGTACGCTCACACTAACCCGCGCCCTCACACGTATGCTCCCCCTAAACCGTTGTCGTACCCTCACCTGGACCCTAAACCTTCCCCGTCCCCGTCCCCTAACCCTAGCCCGAACTCTAACCCTAACCCTTCCCCGAAGCCTTCCCCTCACCCGTCCCCTAATCCTAACCCGTACGCTCACACTAACCCGCGCCCTCACACGTACGCTCCCCCAAACCGTTGTCGTACCCTCACCTGAACCCTAAACCTTCCCCGTCCCCTAACCCTAACCCTAGCCTGAACCCTAACCCTAACCCTTCCCCGAAGCCTTCCCCTCACCCGTCCCCTAATCCTAACCCGTACGCTCACACTAACCCGCGCCCTCACACGTACGCTCCCCCTAAACCGTTGTCGTACCCTCACCTGGACCCTAAACCTTCCCCGTCCCCTAACCCTAACCCTAGCCTGAACCCTAACCCTAACCCTTCCCCGAAGCCTTCCCCTCACCCGTCCCCTAATCCTAACCCGTACGCCCACACTAACCCGCGCCCTCACACGTACGCTCCCCCTAAACCGTTGTCGTACCCTCACCTGGACCCTAAACCGTCCCCGTCCCCTAACCCTAACCCTAGCCCGAACCCTAACCCTAACCATTCCCCGAAGCCTTCCCCTCACCCGTCCCCTAATCCTAACCCGTACGCTCACACTAACCCGCGCCCACACACGTACACTCCCCCTAAACCGTTGTCGTACCCTCACCTGGACCCTAAACCGTCCCCGTCCCCTAACCCTAACCCTAGCCCGAACCCTAACCCTAACCCTTCCTCGAAGCCTTCCCCTCACCCGTCCCCTAATCCTAACCCGTACGCTCACACTAACCCGCGCCCTCACACGTAAGCTCCCCCTAAACCGTTGTCGTACCCTCACCTGGAACCTAAACCGTCCCCGTCCCCTAACCCTAACCCTAGCCCGAACCCTAACCCTAACCCTTCCCCGAAGCCTTCCCCTCACCCGTCCCCTAATCCTAACCCGTACGCTCACACTAACCCGCGCCCTCACACGTATGCTCCCCCTAAACCGTTGTCGTACCCTCACCTGGACCCTAAACCTTCCCCGTCCCCGTCCCCTTACCCTAGCCCGAACCCTAACCCTAACCCTTCCCCGAAGCCTTCCCCTCACCCGTCCCCTAATCCTAACCCGTACGCTCACACTAACCCGCGCCCTCACACGTACGTTCCCCCTAAACAGTTGTCGTACCCTCACCTGGACCCTAAACCTTCCCCGTCCCCTAACCCTAACCGTAGCCTGAACCCTAAACCTAACCCTTCCCCGAAGCCTTCCCCTCACCCGTCCCCTAATCCTAACCCGTACGCTCACACTAACCCGCGCCCTCACACGTACGCTCCCCCTAAACCGTTGTCGTACCCTCACCTGGACCCTAAACCTTCCCCGTCTCCTAACCCTAACCCTAGCCTGAACCCTAACCCTAACCCTTCCCCGAAGCCTTCCCCTCACCCGTCCCCTAATCCTAACCCGTACGCTCACACTAACCCGCGCCCTCACACGTACGCTCCCCCTAAACCGTTGTCGTACCCTCACCTGGACCCTAAACCGTCCCCGTCCCATAACCCTAGCCCTAGCCCGAACCCTAACCCTAACCCTTTCCCAAAGCCTTCCCCTCACCCGTCCCCTAATCCTAACCCGTACGCTCCCACTAACCCGCGCCCTCACACGTACGCTCCCCCTAAACCGTTGTCGTACCCTCACCTGGACCCTAAACCGTCCCCGTCCCCTAACCCTAACCCTAGCCCGAACCCTAACCCTAACCCTTCCCCGAAGCCTTCCCCTCACCCGTCCCCTAATCTTAACCCGTACGCTAACACTAACCCGCGCCCTCACACGTACGCTCCCCCTAAACCGTTGTCGTACCCTCACCTGGACCCTAAACCGTCCCCGTCCCCTAACCCTAACCCTAGCCCGAACCCTAACCCTAACCCTTCCCCGAAGCCTTCCCCTCACCCGTCCCCTAATCCTAACCCGTACGCTCACACTAACCCGCGCCCTCACACGTAAGCTCCCCCTAAACCGTTGTCGTACCCTCACCTGGAACCTAAACCGTCCCCGTCCCCTAACCCTAACCCTAGCCCGAACCCTAACCCTAACCCTTCCCCAAAGCCTTCCCCTCACCCGTCCCCTAATCCTAACCCGTACGCTCACACTAACCCGCGCCCTCACACGTATGCTCCCCCTAAACCGTTGTCGTACCCTCACCTGGACCCTAAACCTTCCCCGTCCCCGTCCCCTAACCCTAGCCCGAACCCTAACCCTAACCCTTCCCCGAAGCCTTCCCCTCACCCGTCCCCTAATCCTAACCCGTACGCTCACACTAACCCGCGCCCTCACACGTACGTTCCCCCTAAACAGTTGTCGTACCCTCACCTGGACCCTAAACCTTCCCCGTCCCCTAACCCTAACCCTAGCCTGAACCCTAAACCTAACCCTTCCCCGAAGCCTTCCCCTCACCCGTCCCCTAATCCTAACCCGTACGCTCACACTAACCCGCGCCCTCACACGTACGCTCCCCCTAAACCGTTGTCGTACCCTCACCTGGACCCTAAACCTTCCCCGTCTCCTAACCCTAACCCTAGCCTGAACCCTAACCCTAACCCTTCCCCGAAGCCTTCCCCTCACCCGTCCCCTAATCCTAACCCGTACGCTCACACTAACCCGCGCCCTCACACGTACGCTCCCCCTAAACCGTTGTCGTACCCTCACCTGGACCCTAAACCGTCCCCGTCCCCTAACCCTAACCCTAGCCCGAACCCTAACCCTAACCCTTTCCCAAAGCCTTCCCCTCACCCGTCCCCTAATCCTAACCCGTACGCTCACACTAACCCGCGCCCTCACACGTACGCTCCCCCTAAACCGTTGTCGTACCCTCACCTGGACCCTAAACCGTCCCCGTCCCCTAACCCTAACCCTAGCCCGAACCCTAACCCTAACCCTTCCCCGAAGCCTTCCCCTCACCCGTCCCCTAATCCTAACCCGTACGCTCACACTAACCCGCGCCCTCACACGTACGCTCCCCCTAAACCGTTGTCGTACCCTCACCTGGACCCTAAACCGTCCCCGTCCCCTAACCCTAACCCTAGCCCGAACCCTAACCCTAACCCTTCCCCGAAGCCTTCCCCTCACCCGTCCCCTAATCCTAACCCGTACGCTCACACTAACCCGCGCCCTCACACGTAAGCTCCCCCTAAACCGTTGTCGTACCCTCACCTGGAACCTAAACCGTCCCCGTCCCCTAACCCTAACCCTAGCCCGAACCCTAACCCTAACCCTTCCCCAAAGCCTTCCCCTCACCCGTCCCCTAATCCTAACCCGTACGCTCACACTAACCCGCGCCCTCACACGTATGCTCCCCCTAAACCGTTGTCGTACCCTCACCTGGACCCTAAACCTTCCCCGTCCCCGTCCCCTAACCCTAGCCCGAACTCTAACCCTAACCCTTCCCCGAAGTCTTCCCCTCACCCGTCCCCTAATCCTAACCCGTACGCTCACACTAACCCGCGCCCTCACACGTACGCTCCCCCTAAACCGTTGTCGTACCCTCACCTGGACCCTAAACCTTCCCCGTCCCCTAACACTAACCCTAGCCTGAACCCTAACCCTAACCCTTCCCCGAAGCCTTCCCCTCACCCGTCCCCTAATCCTAACCCGTACGCTCACACTAACCCGCGCCCTCACACGTACGCTCCCCCTAAACCGTTGTCGTACCCTCACCTGAACCCTAAACCTTCCCCGTCCCCTAACCCTAACCCTAGCCTGAACCCTAACCCTAACCCTTCCCCGAAGCCTTCCCCTCACCCGTCCCCTAATCCTAACCCGTACGCTCACACTAACCTGCGCCCTCACACGTACGCTCCCCCTAAACCGTTGTCGTACCCTCACCTGGACCCTAAACCGTCCCCGTCCCCTAACCCTAACCCTAGCCCGAACCCTAACCCTATCCATTCCCCGAAGCCTTCCCCTCACCCGTCCCCTAATCCTAACCCGTACGCTCACACTAACCCGCGCCCTCACACGTACGCTCCCCCTAAAACGTTGTCGTACCCTCACCTGGACCCTAAACCGTCCCCGTCCCCTAACCCTAACCCTAGCCCGAACCCTAACCCTAACCCTTCCCCGAAGCCTTCCCCTCACCCGTCCCCTAATCCTAACCCGTACGCTCACACTAACCCGCGCCCTCACACGTACGCTCCCCCTAAACCGTTGTCGTACCCTCACCTGGACCCTAAACCGTCCCCGTCCCCTAACCCTAACCCTAGCCCGAACCCTAACCCTAACCCTTCCCCGAAGCCTTCCCCTCACCCGTCCCCTAATCCTAACCCGTACGCTCACACTAACCCGCGCCCTCACACGTACGCTCCCCCTAAACCGTTGTCGTACCCTCACCTGGACCCTAAACCGTCCCCGTCCCCTAACCCTAACCCTAGCCCGAACCCTAACCCTAACCCTTCCCCGAAGCCTTCCCCTCACCCGTCCCCTAATCCTAACCCGTACGCTCACACTAACCCGCGCCCTCACACGTAAGCTCCCCCTAAACCGTTGTCGTACCCTCACCTGGAACCTAAACCGTCCCCGTCCCCTAACCCTAACCCTAGCCCGAACCCTAACCCTAACCCTTCCCCGAAGCCTTCCCCTCACCCGTCCCCTAATCCTAACCCGTACGCTCACACTAACCCGCGCCCTCACACGTATGCTCCCCCTAAACCGTTGTCGTACCCTCACCTGGACCCTAAACCTTCCCCGTCCCCGTCCCCTAACCCTAGCCCAAACCCTAACCCTAACCCTTCCCCGAAGCCTTCCCCTCACCCGTCCCCTAATCCTAACCCGTACGCTCACACTAACCCGCGCCCTCACACGTATGCTCCCCCTAAACCGTTGTCGTACCCTCACCTGGACCCTAAACCTTCCCCGTCCCCGTCCCCTAACCCTAGCCCGAACTCTAACCCTAACCCTTCCCCGAAGCCTTCCCCTCACCCGTCCCCTAATCCTAACCCGTACGCTCACACTAACCCGCGCCCTCACACGTACGCTCCCCCTAAACCGTTGTCGTACCCTCACCTGTACCCTAAACCTTCCCCGTCCCCTAACCCTAACCCTAGCCTGAACCCTAACCCTAACCCTTCCCCGAAGCCTTCCCCTCACCCGTCCCCTAATCCTAACCCGTACGCTCACACTAACCCGCGCCCTCACACGTACGCTCCCCCTAAACCGTTGTCGTACCCTCACCTGGACCCTAAACCTTCCCCGTCCCCTAACCCTAACCCTAGCCTGAACCCTAACCCTAACCCTTCCCCGAAGCCTTCCCCTCACCCGTCCCCTAATCCTAACCCGTACGCTCACACTAACCCGCGCCCTCACACGTACGCTCCCCCTAAACCGTTGTCGTACCCTCACCTGGACCCTAAACCGTCCCCGTCCCCTAACCCTAACCCTAGCCCGAACCCTAACCCTAACCATTCCCCGAAGCCTTCCCCTCACCCGTCCCCTAATCCTAACCCGTACGCTCACACTAACCCGCGCCCTCACACGTACGCTCCCCCTAAACCGTTGTCGTACCCTCACCTGGACCCTAAACCGTCCCCGTCCCCTAACCCTAACCCTAGCCCGAACCCTAACCCTAACCCTTCCCCGAAGCCTTCCCCTCACCCGTCCCCTAATCCTAACCCGTACGCTCCCACTAACCCGCGCCCTCACACGTACGCTCCCCCTAAACCGTTGTCGTACCCTCACCTGGACCCTAAACCGTCCCCGTCCCCTAAACCTAACCCTAGCCCGAACCCTAACCCTAACCCTTCCCCGAAGCCTTCCCCTCACCCGTCCCCTAATCCTAACCCGTACGCTCACACTAACCCGCGCCCTCACACGTACGCTCCCCCTAAACCGTTGTCGTACCCTCACCTGGACCCTAAACCGTCCCCGTCCCCTAACCCTAACCCTAGCCCGAACCCTAACCCTAACCCTTCCCCGAAGCCTTCCCCTCACCCGTCCCCTAATCCTAACCCGTACGCTCACACTAACCCGCGCCCTCACACGTAAGCTCCCCCTAAACCGTTGTCGTACCCTCACCTGGAACCTAAACCGTCCCCGTCCCCTAACCCTAACCCTAGCCCGAACCCTAACCCTAACCCTTCCCCGAAGCCTTCCCCTCACCCGTCCCCTAATCCTAACCCGTACGCTCACACTAACCCGCGCCCTCACACGTATGCTCCCCCTAAACCGTTGTCGTACCCTCACCTGGACCCTAAACCTTCCCCGTCCCCGTCCCCTAACCCTAGCCCGAACCCTAACCCTAACCCTTCCCCGAAGCCTTCCCCTCACCCGTCCCCTAATCCTAACCCGTACGCTCACACTAACCCTCGCCCTCACACGTACGTTCCCCCTAAACAGTTGTCGTACCCTCACCTGGACCCTAAACCTTCCCCGTCCCCTAACCCTAACCCTAGCCTGAACCCTAAACCTAACCCTTCCCCGAAGCCTTCCCCTCACCCGTCCCCTAATCCTAACCCGTACGCTCACACTAACCCGCGCCCTCACACGTACGCTCCCCCTAAACCGTTGTCGTACCCTCACCTGGACCCTAAACCTTCCCCGTCTCCTAACCCTAACCCTAGCCTGAACCCTAACCCTAACCCTTCCCCGAAGCCTTCCCCTCACCCGTCCCCTAATCCTAACCCGTACGCTCACACTAACCCGCGCCCTCACACGTACGCTCCCCCTAAACCGTTGTCGTACCCTCACCTGGACCCTAAACCGTCCCCGTCCCCTAACCCTAACCCTAGCCCGAACCCTAACCCTAACCCTTTCCCAAAGCCTTCCCCTCACCCGTCCCCTAATCCTAACCCGTACGCTCCCACTAACCCTCGCCCTCACACGTACGCTCCCCCTAAACCGTTGTCGTACCCTCACCTGGACCCTAAACCGTCCCCGTCCCCTAACCCTAACCCTAGCCCGAACCCTAACCCTAACCCTTCCCCGAAGCCTTCCCCTCACCCGTCCCCTAATCCTAACCCGTACGCTCACACTAACCCGCGCCCTCACACGTACGCTCCCCCTAAACCGTTGTCGTACCCTCACCTGGACCCTAAACCGTCCCCGTCCCCTAACCCTAACCCTAGCCCGAACCCTAACCCTAACCCTTCCCCGAAGCCTTCCCCTCACCCGTCCCCTAATCCTAACCCGTACGCTCACACTAACCCGCGCCCTCACACGTACGCTCCCCCTAAACCGTTGTCGTACCCTCACCTGGACCCTAAACCGTCCCCGTCCCCTAACCCTAACCCTAGCCCGAACCCTAACCCTAACCCTTCCCCGAAGCCTTCCCCTCACCCGTCCCCTAATCCTAACCCGTACGCTCACACTAACCCGCGCCCTCACACGTATGCTCCCCCTAAACCGTTGTCGTACCCTCACCTGGACCCTAAACCTTCCCCGTCCCCGTCCCCTAACCCTAGCCCGAACCCTAACCCTAACCCTTCCCCGAAGCCTTCCCCTCACTCGTCCCCTAATCCTAACCCGTACGCTCACACTAACCCGCGCCCTCACACGTACGTTCCCCCTAAACAGTTGTCGTACCCTCACCTGGACCCTAAACCTTCCCCGTCCCCTAACCCTAACGCTAGCCTGAACCCTAAACCTAACCCTTCCCCGAAGCCTTCCCCTCACCCGTCCCCTAATCCTAACCCGTACGCTCACACTAACCCGCGCCCTCACACGTACGCTCCCCCTAAACCGTTGTCGTACCCTCACCTGGACCCTAAACCTTCCCCGTCCCCTAACCCTAACCCTAGCCTGAACCCTAACCCTAACCCTTCCCCGAAGCCTTCCCCTCACCCGTCCCCTAATCCTAACCCGTACGCTCACACTAACCCGCGCCCTCACACGTACGCTCCCCCTAAACCGTTGTCGTACCCTCACCTGGAGCCTAAACCGTCCCCGTCCCCTAACCCTAACCCTAGCCCGAACCCTAACCCTAACCATTCCCCGAAGCCTTCCCCTCACCCGTCCCCTAATCCTAACCCGTACGCTCCCACTAACCCGCGCCCTCACACGTACGCTCCCCCTAAACCGTTGTCGTACCCTCACCTGGAACCTAAACCGTCCCCGTCCCCTAACCCTAACCCTAGCCCGAACCCTAACCCTAACCCTTCCCCGAAGCCTTCCCCTCACCCGTCCCCTAATCCTAACCCGTACGCTCACACTAACCCGCGCCCTCACACGTACGCTCCCCCTAAACCGTTGTCGTACCCTCACCTGGACCCTAAACCGTCCCCGTCCCCTAACCCTAACCCTAGCCCGAACCCTAACCCTAACCCTTCCCCGAAGCCTTCCCCTCACCCGTCCCCTAATCCTAACCCGTACGCTCACACTAACCCGCGCCCTCACACGTAAGCTCCCCCTAAACCGTTGTCGTACCCTCACCTGGAACCTAAACCGTCCCCGTCCCCTAACCCTAACCCTAGCCCGAACCCTAACCCTAACCCTTCCCCGAAGCCTTCCCCTCACCCGTCCCCTAATCCTAACCCGTACGCTCACACTAACCCGCGCCCTCACACGTATGCTCCCCCTAAACCGTTGTCGTACCCTCACCTGGACCCTAAACCTTCCCCGTCCCCGTCCCCTAACCCTAGCCCGAACCCTAACCCTAACCCTTCCCCGAAGCCTTCCCCTCACCCGTCCCCTAATCCTAACCCGTACGCTCACACTAACCCGCGCCCTCACACGTACGTTCCCCCTAAACAGTTGTCGTACCCTCACCTGGACCCTAAACCTTCCCCGTCCCCTAACCCTACCCTAGCCTGAACCCTAAACCTAACCCTTCCCCGAAGCCTTCCCCTCACCCGTCCCCTAATCCTAACCCGTACGCTCACACTAACCCGCGCCCTCACACGTACGCTCCCCCTAAACCGTTGTCGTACCCTCACCTGGACCCTAAACCTTCCCCGTCTCCTAACCCTAACCCTAGCCTGAACCCTAACCCTAACCCTTCCCCGAAGCCTTCCCCTCACCCGTCCCCTAATCCTAACCCGTACGCTCACACTAACCCGCGCCCTCACACGTACGCTCCCCCTAAACCGTTGTCGTACCCTCACCTGGACCCTAAACCGTCCCCGTCCCCTAACCCTAACCCTAACCCGAACCCTAACCCTAACCATTCCCCGAAGCCTTCCCCTCACCCGTCCCCTAATCCTAACCCGTACGCTCACACTAACCCGCGCCCTCACACGTACGCTCCCCCTAAACCGTTGTCGTACCCTCACCTGGACCCTAAACCGTCCCCGTCCCCTAACCCTAACCCTAGCCCGAACCCTAACCCTAACCCTTCCCCGAAGCCTTCCCCTCACCCGTCCCCTAATCCTAAACCGTACGCTCCCACTAACCCGCGCCCTCACACGTACGCTCCCCCTAAACCGTTGTCGTATCCTCACCTGGACCCTAAACCGTCCCCGTCCCCTAACCCTAACCCTAGCCCGAAACCTAACCCTAACACTTCCCCGAAGCCTTCCCCTCACCCGTCCCCTAATCCTAACCCGTACGCTCCCACTAACCCGCGCCCTCACACGTACGCTCCCCCTAAACCGTTGTCGTACCCTCACCTGGACCCTAAACCGTCCCCGTCCCCTAACCCTAACCCTATCCCGAACCCTAACCCTAACCCTTCCCCGAAGCCTTCCCCTCACCCGTCCCCTAATCCTAACCCGTACGCTCACACTAACCCGCGCCCTCACACGTACGCTCCCCCTAAACCGTTGTCGTACCCTCACCTGGACCCTAAACCGTCCCCGTCCCCTAACCCTAACCCTAGCCAGAACCCTAACCCTAACCCTTCCCCGAAGCCTTCCCCTCACCCGTCCCCTAATCCTAACCCGTACGCTCACACTAACCCGCGCCCTCACACGTAAGCTCCCCCTAAACCGTTGTCGTACCCTCACCTGGAACCTAAACCGTCCCCGTCACCTAACCCAAACCCTAGCCCGAACCCTAACCCTAACCCTTCCCCGAAGCCTTTCCC
The DNA here is from genome assembly GCF_964270905.1 of Leucopleurus acutus. Classification (NCBI taxonomy): domain Eukaryota; kingdom Metazoa; phylum Chordata; class Mammalia; order Artiodactyla; family Delphinidae; genus Leucopleurus; species Leucopleurus acutus. The sequence goes on from NW_028138934.1 coordinate 206,041, forward strand.
TCACCCGTCCCCTAATCCTAACCCGTACGCTCACACTAACCCGCGCCCTCACACGTATGCTCCCCCTAAACCGTTGTCGTACCCTCACCTGGACCCTAAACCTTCCCCGTCCCCGTCCCCTAACCCTAGCCCGAACCCTAACCCTAACCCTTCCCCGAAGCCTTCCCCTCACCCGTCCCCTAATCCTAACCCGTACGCTCACACTAACCCGTACCCTCACACGTACGCTCCCCCTAAACCGTTGTCGTACCCTCACCTGGACCCTAAACCGTCCCCGTCCCCTAACCCTAACCCTAGCCCGAACCCTAACCCTAACCCTTCCCCGAAGCCTTCCCCTCACCCGTCCCCTAATCCTAACCCGTACGCTCACACTAACCCGCGCCCTCACACGTACGCTCCCCCTAAACCGTTGTCGTACCCTCACCTGGACCCTAAACCGTCCCCGTCCCCTAAACCTAACCCTAGCCCGAACCCTAACCCTAACCCTTCCCCGAAGCCTTCCCCTCACCCGTCCCCTAATCCTAACACGTACGCTCCCACTAACCCGCGCCCTCACACGTACGCTCCCCCTAAACCGTTGTCGTACCCTCACCTGGACCCTAAACCGTCCCCGTCCCCTAACCCTAGCCCGAACCCTAACCCTAACCCTTCCCCGAAGCCTTCCCCTCACCCGTCCCCTAATCCTAACCCGTACGCTCACACTAACCCGCGCCCTCACTCGTACGCTCCCCCTAAACCGTTGTCGTACCCTCACCTGGACCCTAAACCATCCCCGTCCCCTAACCCTAACCCTAACCCGAACCCTAACCCTAACCCTTCCCCGAAGCCTTCCCCTCACCCGTCCCCTAATCCTAACCCGTACGCTCACACTAACCCCCCTCCTCACACGTACGCTCCCCCTAAACCGTTGTCGTACCCTCACCTGGACCCTAAACCGTCCCCGTCCCCTAACCCTAACCCTAGCCCGAACCCTAACCCTAACCCTTCCCCGAAGCCTTCCCCTCACCCGTCCCCTAATCCTAACCCGTACGCTCACACTAACCCGCGCCCTCACACGTACGCTCCCCCTAAACCGTTGTCGTACCCTCACCTAGACCCTAAACCGTCCCCGTCCCCTAACCCTAACCCTAGCCCGAACCCTAACCCTAACCCTTCCCCGAAGCCTTCCCCTCACCCGTCCCCTAATCCTAAACCGTACGCTCCCACTAACCCGCGCCCTCACACGTACGCTCCCCCTAAACCGTTGTCGTACCCTCACCTGGACCCTAAACCGTCCCCGTCCCCTAACCCTAACCCTAGCCCGAACCCTAACCCTAACCCTTCCCCGAAGCCTTCCCCTCACCCGTCCCCTAATCCTAACCCGTACGCTCCCACTAACCCGCGCCCTCACACGTACGCTCCCCCTAAACCGTTGTCGTACCCTCACCTGGACCCTAAACCGTCCCTGTCCCCTAACCCTAACCCTACCCCGAACCCTAACCCTAACCCTTCCCCGAAGCCTTCCCCTCACCCGTCCCCTAATCCTAACCCGTACGCTCACACTAACCCGCGCCCTCACACGTACGCTCCCCCTAAACCGTTGTCGTACCCTCACCTGGACCCTAAACCGTCCCCGTCCCCTAACCCTAACCCTAGCCCGAACCCTAACCCTAACCCTTCCCCGAAGCCTTCCCCTCACCCGTCCCCTAATCCTAACCCGTACGCTCACACTAACCCGCGCCCTCACACGTACGCTCCCCCTAAACCGTTGTCGTACCCTAACCTGGACCCTAAACCGTCCCCGTCCCCTAACCCTAACCCTAGCCCGAACCCTAACCCTAACCCTTCCCCGAAGCCTTTCCCTCACCCGTCCCCTAATCCTAACCCGTACGCTCACACTAACCCGCGCCCTCACACGTATGCTCCCCCTAAACCGTTGTCGTACCCTCACCTGGACCCTAAACCTTCCCCGTCCCCGTCCCCTAACCCTAGCCCGAACCCTAACCCTAACCCTTCCCCGAAGCCTTCCCCTCACCCGTCCCCTAATCCTAACCCGTACGTTCACACTAACCCGTGCCCTCACACGTACGCTCCCCCAAAACCGTTGTCGTACCCTCACCTGGACCCTAAACCGTCCCCGTCCCCTAACCCTAACCCTAGCCCGAACCCTAACCCTAACCCTTCCCCAAAGCCTTCCCCTCACCTGTCCCCTAATCCTAACCCGTATGCTCACACTAACCCGCGCCCTCACACGTACGCTCCCCCTAAACCGTTCTCGTACCCTCACCTGGACCCTAAACCTTCCCCGTCCCCTAACCCTAACCCTAGCCTGAACCCTAACCCTAACCCTTCCCCGAAGCCTTCCCCTCACCCGTCCCCTAATCCTAACCCGTACGCTCACACTAACCCGCGCCCTCACACGTACGCTCCCCCTAAACCGTTGTCGTACCCTCACCTGGACCCTAAACCGTCCCCGTCCCCTAACCCTAACCCTAGCCCGAACCCTAACCCTAACCATTCCCCGAAGCCTTCCCCTCACCCGTCCCCTAATCCTAACCCGTTCGCTCACACTAACCCGCGCCCTCACACGTACGCTCCCCCTAAACCGTTGTCGTACCCTCACCTGGACCCTAAACCGTCCCCGTCCCCTAACCCTAACCCTAGCCCGAACCCTAACCCTAACCCTTCCCCGAAGCCTTCCCCTCACCCGTCCCCTAATCCTAACCCGTACTCTCCCACTAACCCGCGCCCTCACACGTACGCTCCCCCTAAACCGTTGTCGTACCCTCACCTGGACCCTAAACCGTCCCCGTCCCCTAACCCTAACCCTAGCCCGAACCCTAACCCTAACCCTTCCCCAAAGCCTTCCCCTCACCCGTCCCCTAATCCTAACCCGTACGCTCCCACTAACCCGCGCCCTCACACGTACGCTCCCCCTAAACCGTTGTCGTACCCTCACCTGGACCCTAAACCGTCCCCGTCCCCTAACCCTAACCCTAGCCCGAACCCTAACCCTAACCCTTCCCCGAAGCCTTCCCCTCACCCGTCCCATAATCCTAACCCGTACGCTCACACTAACCCGCGCCCTCACACGTACGCTCCCCCTAAACCGTTGTCGTACCCTCACCTGGACCCTAAACTGTCCCCGTCCCCTAACCCTAACCCTAGCCTGAACCCTAACCCTAACACTTCCCCGAAGCTTTCCCCTCACCCGTCCCCTAACCCTAACACGTACGCTCACACTAACCCGCGCCCTCACACGTACGCTCCCCCTAAACCGTTGTCGTACCCTCACCTGGACCCTAAACCGTCCCCGTCCCCTAACCCTAACCCTAGCCCGAACCCTAACCCTAACCCTTCCCCGAAGCCTTCCCCTCACCCGTCCCCTAATCCTAACACGTACGCTCACACTAACCCGTGCCCTCACACGTACGCTCCCCCTAAACCGTTGTCGTACCCTCACCTGGACCCTAAACCGTCCCCGTCCCCTAACCCTAACCCTAGCCCGAACCGTAACCCTAACCCTTCCCCGAAGCCTTCCCCTCACCCGTCCCCTAATCCTAACCCGTACGCTCACACTAACCCGCGCCCTCACACGTACGCTCCCCCTAAACCGTTGTCGTACCCTCACCTGGACCCTAAACCGTCCCCGTCCCCTAAACCTAACCCTAGCCCGAACCCTAACCCTAACCCTTCCCCGAAGCCTTCCCCTCACCCGTCCCCTAATCCTAACCCGTACGCTAACACTAACCCACGCCCTCACACGTACGCTCCCCCTAAACCGTTGTCGGAACCTCACCTGGACCCTAAACCGTCCCCGTCCCATAACCCTAGCCCGAACCCTAACCCTAACCCTTCCCCGAAGCCTTCCCCTCACCCGTCCCCTAATCCTAACCCGTACGCTCACACTAACCCGCGCCCTCACTCGTACGCTCCCCCTAAACCGTTGTCGTACCCTCACCTGGACCCTAAACCATCCCCGTCCCCTAACCCTAACCCTAACCCGAACCCTAACCCTAACCCTTCCCCGAAGCCTTCCCCTCACCCGTCCCCTAATCCTAACCCGTACGCTCACACTAACCCGCGCCCTCACACGTACGCTCCCCCTAAACCGTTGTCGTACCCTCACCTGGACCCTAAAGCGTCCCCGTCCCCTAACCCTAACCCTAGCCCGAACCCTAACCCTAAACCTTCCCCGAAGCCTTCCCCTCACCCGTCCCATAATCCTAACCCGTACGCTCACACTAACCCGTGCCCTCACACGTACGCTCCCCCTAAACCGTTGTCGTACCCTCACCTGGACCCTAAACCGTCCCCGTCCCCTAACCCTAACCCTAGCCCGAACTCTAACCCTAACCCTTCCCCGAGGCCTTCCCCTCATCCGTCCCCTAATCCTAACACGTACGCTCACACTAACCCGCGCCCTCACACGTACGCTCCCCCTAAACCGTTGTCGTACCCTCACCTGGACCCTAAACCGTCCCCGTCCCCTAACCCTAACCCTAGCCCGAACCCTAACCCTAACCCTTCCCCGAAGCCTTCCCCTCACCCGTCCCCTAATCCTAACCCGTACGCTCACACTAACCCGCGCCCTCACACGTACGCTCCCCCTAAACCGTTGTCGTACCCTCACCTGGACCCTAAACCGTCCCCGTCCCCTAACCCTAACCCTAGCCCGAACCCTAACCCTAACCCTTCCCCGAAGCCTTCCCCTCACCCGTCCCCTAATCCTAACCCGTACGCTCCCACTAACCCGCGCCCTCACACGTACGCTCCCCCTAAACCGTTGTCGTACCCTCACCTGGACCCTAAACCGTCCCCGTCCCCTAACCCTAACCCTAGCCCGAACCCTAACACTAACACTTCCCCGAAGCTTTCCCCTCACCCGTCCCCTAATCCTAACACGTACGCTCACACTAACCCGCGCCCTCACACGTGCGCTCCCCCTAAACCGTTGTCGTACCCTCACCTGGACCCTAAACCGTCCCCGTCCCCTAACCCTAATCCTAGCCCGAACCCTAACCCTAACCCTTCCCCGAAGCCTTCCCCTCACCCGTCCCCTAATCCTAACCCGTACGCTCACACTAACCCGCGCCCTCACACGTACGCTCCCCCTAAACCGTTGTCGTACCCTCACCTGGACCCTAAACCGTCCCCGTCCCCTAACCCTAACCCTAGCCCGAACCCTAACCCTAACCCTTCCCCGAAGCCTTCCCCTCACCCGTCCCCTAATCCTAACCCGTACGCTCACACTAACCCGTGCCCTCACACGTACGCTCCCCCTAAACCGTTGTCGTTCCCTCACCTGGACCCTAAACCGTCCCCGTCCCCTAACCCTAACCCTAGCCCGAACCCTAACCCTAAACCTTCCCCGAAGCCTTCCCCTCACCCGTCCCCTAATCCTAACCCGTACGCTCACACTAACCCGCGCCCTCACACGTACGCTCCCCCTAAACCGTTGTCGTACCCTCACCTGGACCCTAAACCGTCCCCGTCCTCTAACCCTAACCCTAGCCCGAACCCTAACCCTAACCCTTCCCCAAAGCCTTCCCCTCACCCGTCCCCTAATCCTAACCCGTACGCTCCCACTAACCCGCGCCCTCACACGTACGCTCCCTCTAAACCGTTGTCGTACCCTCACCAGGACCCTAAACCGTCCCCGTCCCCTAACCCTAACCCTAGCCCGAACCCTAACCCTAACCCTTCCCCGAAGGCTTCCCCTCACCCGTGCCCTAATCCTAACCCGTACGCTCACACTAACCCGCGCCCTCACACGTACGCTCCCCCTAAACCGTTGTCGTACCCTCACCTGGACCCTAAACCGTCCCCGTCCTCTAACCCTAACCCTAGCCCGAACCCTAACCCTAACCCTTCCCCGAAGCCTTCCCCTCACCCGTCCCCTAATCCTAACCCGTACGCTCCCACTAACCCGCGCCCTCACACGTACGCTCCCCCTAAACCGTTGTCGTACCCTCACCTGGACCCTAAACCGTCCCCGTCCCCTAACCCTAACCCTAGCCCAAACCCTAACACTAACACTTCCCCGAAGCTTACCCCTCACCCGTCCCCTAATCCTAACACGTACGCTCACACTAACCCGCGCCCTCACACGTACGCTCCCCCTAAACCGTTGTCGTACCCTCACCTGGACCCTAAACCGTCCCCGTCCCCTAACCCTAACCCTAGCCCGAACCCTAACCCTAACCCTTCCCCGAAGCCTTCCCCTCACCCGTCCCCTAATCCTAACCCGTACGCTCACACTAACCCGCGCCCTCACACGTACGCTCCCCCTAAACCGTTGTTGTACCCTCACCTGGACCCTAAACCGTCCCCGTCCCCTAACCCTAACCCTAGCCCGAACCCTAACCCTAACCCTTCCCCGAAGCCTTCCCCTCACCCGTCCCCTAATCCTAACCCGTACGCTCACACTAACCCGCGCCCTCACACGTACGCTCCCCCTAATCCGTTGTCGTACCCTCACCTGGACCCTAAACCGTCCCCGTCCCCTAACCCTAACCCTAGCCCGAACCCTAACCCTAACCCTTCCCCGAAGCCTTCCCCTCACCCGTCCCCTAATCCTAACCCGTACGCTCACACTAACCCGCGCCCTCACACGTACGCTCCCCCTAAACCGTTGTCGTACCCTCACCTGGACCCTAAACCGTCCCCGTCCCCTAACCCTAACCCTAGCCCGAACACTAACCCTAACCCTTCCCCGAAGCCTTCCCCTCACCCGTCCCCTAATCCTAACCCGTACGCTCACACTAACCCGCGCCCTCACACGTACGCTCCCCCTAAACCGTTGTCGTACCCTCACCTGGACCCTAAACCGTCCCCGTCCCCTAACCCTAACCCTAGCCCGAACCCTAACCCTAACCCTTCCCCGAAGCCTTCCCCTCACCCGTCCCCTAATCCTAACCCTTACGCTCACACTAACCCGCGCCCTCACACGTACGCTCCCCCTAAACCGTTGTCGTACCCTCACCTGGACCCTAAACCGTCCCCGTCCCCTAACCCTAACCCTAGCCAGAACCCTAACCCTAACCCTTCCCCGAAGCCTTCCCCTCACCCGTCCCCTAATCCTAAACCGTACGCTCACACTAACCCGCGCCCTCACACGTACGCTCCCCCTAAACCGTTGTCGTACCCTCACCTGGACCCTAAACCGTCCCCGTCCCCTAACCCTAACCCTAGCCCGAACCCTAACCCTAACCCTTTCCCAAAGCCTTCCCCTCACCCGTCCCCTAATCCTAACCCGTACGCTCCCACTAACCCGCGCCCTCACACGTACGCTCCCCCTAAACCGTTGTCGTACCCTCACCTGGACCCTAAACCGTCCCCGTCCCCTAACCCTAACCCTAGCCCGAACCCTAACCCTAACCCTTCCCCGAAGCCTTCCCCTCACCCGTCCCCTAATCCTAACCCGTACGCTCACACTAACCCGCGCCCTCACACGTACGCTCCCCCTAAACCGTTGTCGTACCCTCACCTGGACCCTAAACCGTCCCCGTCCCCTAACCCTAACCCTAGCCAGAACCCTAACCCTAACCCTTCCCCGAAGCCTTCCCCTCACCCGTCCCCTAATCCTAACCCTTACGCTCACACTAACCCGCGCCCTCACACGTAAGCTCCTCGTAAACCGTTGTCGTACCCTCACATGGAACCTAAACCGTTCCCGTCCCCTAACCCTAACCCTAGCCCGAACCCTAACCCTAACCCTTCCCCGAAGCCTTCCCCTCACCCGTCCCCTAATCCTAACCCGTACGCTCACACTAACCCGCGCCCTCACACGTACGCTCCCCCTAAACCGTTGTCGTTCCCTCACCTGGACCCTAAACCGTCCCCGTCCCCTAACCCTAACCCTAGCCCGAACCCTAACCCTAACCCTTCCCCGAAGCCTTCCCCTCACCCGTCCCCTAATTCTAACCCGTACGCTCCCACTAACCTGCGCCCTCACACGTACGCTCCCCCTAAACCGTTGTCGTACCCTCACCTGGACCCTAAACCGTCCCCGTCCTCTAACCCTAACCCTAGCCCGAACCCTAACCCTAACCCTTCCCCAAAGCCTTCCCCTCACCCGTCCCCTAATCCTAACCCGTACGCTCCCACTAACCCGCGCCCTCACACGTACGCTCCCTCTAAACCGTTGTCGTACCCTCACCAGGACCCTAAACCGTCCCCGTCCCCTAACCCTAACCCTAGCCCGAACCCTAACCCTAACCCTTCCCCGAAGCCTTCC